>NC_087388.1:2216366-2516366 GCF_963675165.1 Halichondria panicea
TAATTTGGAACACCTATATGGCCTATGGAACAATTGCTGCTATATAATTTGGAACACCTATATGGCCTATGGAACAATTGCTGCTATATAATATAGCAGCAATTGTTCCATAGGCCATATAGGTGTTCCAAATTAAAGGACACAAGATATATAATTTGGAACACCTATATGGCCTATGGAACAATTGCTGCTATATAATTTGGAACACCTATATGGCCTATGGAACAATTGCTGCTATATAATATAGCAGCAATTGTTCCATAGGCCATATATAGGTGTTCCAAATTAAAGGACACAAGATATATACATGTAAGAAGCTAGCTCTTTTACTGATGAAAGCACAACTTTACTCGTACAAGTGTTAGGTCTGGCATTGCAGTCCCATAATTTTTTTAGCATAAATTAATAGTCTTCGTGGTAACCATTCAAAGTTTTCGTTGATTATGTGGCAAGAGAACATACACGTGCTAAATAATTATTGAGTATCACTATATACGTCAATGCCTAAAGTTGCTATACTGTATAATTATTATGATTACGAAAAAATCAACAATTTATTGCACTCAAACTGATGTAAATATTCCTTCCTTGCTTGTCAATGTGAAACTTATAATGCTCAGTGTCCACTTCTAGCAGATTTAAAATTGTTTTATAAGTGAGTGATAAATTCTTGTCCAATAGCTCAAAATCATCCCAGCATTTGTCTGTCATTACGCACAATCTTCTGCAGTTGTTATCTGCGGAATCTTTGGTTCGTCGCTGCAGATATTCTTGCAAGTCCTTCTTGTAACTCGGATATAAGCAGCTCACAATGTGATAGTCATTCAGCCAACTTTTTCTAGTTGTGTCCACTAGTAACGTATTGTTGGTATCATGCTCTTTTGAATTCATCTGCTGTTGCATTGCATCTATAGAACATGAGTGCTGTCGTTCAACTGCAGTTGTTTTCCTCACCGAGAACAAGTGCTTATCGAACTGAATTTGGTATTTTCTGGTCTCAATCACATCCTGTCTAAAGTCGATAATAGAACCAGTACCATTTTTCATTTGTTCCATTTAATTGGCCATCATAATTATAGCTATTCTGTACAGTCCACTCTCTGTGAATTTTCTTTTTATACCTTGTGTGGGCTTTCAGTTATTCCCCTAAATTCAAATACTAATTCCTTTTATGCACACATTCCCACGTACAAACCCATAGCATTACTATGCCGGATGTTTATACAGCATTCATAAAATTGCAATCATTATAATGTGCTAATAAGGTAAAATCTGAAATGATGAGCAAGCATAATTATAGAGACCGCATTCACGTTATTGGGGTGATTTGAAAGAATAGATTATAGCTGCTTAAGTTGAAGATGTCAGAGAGTGATAAAGGTATACATCTACCTATAATTATGAGCTTACTATAATAATATCTATTATAATTATAGGTTGGTTTATAGTGGCTCAATGATTTTATAGCAGCCCTTTATAATAAATAACTGATAATATACCACCTGTTTTCCACCTCACAAAACTGTTGACATTCTCATATTGTAGACTCGACTGTGTACAAAGATCTTAATTATACACCAAGGTCAAAGGTCATTAAGCTAGTACCCAGTTCAATCCATGACTACCGTAATACCTCGATTTAAGGTGACCCTCCAAATATGCGACACCCAGGAGCTTCAGCAATTTTCTGACCTCTAAAAATAGCGACAGCTGCGTTGACAATTATTTTTTAATGTCGTGTTCTAAATAGAGGTACATGTAGCCACTCCCTATAGCCTTGATCGTAGCCCACTGGAAAATCAGTGTTTTTAAGCGGCCTGAAATCGAGGCAAGTAGACTCTGTAAAGTTACCTCTAATTAGATGCGACCCTCTAAATATGCGACACCAGGACTTCAATATAATTTTTCAACCTCCAAAAGAAGCGACCTCTGGCTTCGTAATTATTAAAAAATGTCGCTTAAATCGAGATCTTATGGTAATTGCTAGAGCTGCACCGCACCTGTCGTACCTACGTACCTCTTCTGTACCCAGTTTAGGCATGCAATGATCCCCTCCCCCACTTCCAGAAGCAATTAATAACTGGAGGCGAGTACCGTTATAGTGATCCTATAATTATTAATTTTGTTATCACAATTAAAACAATCACTATTCTCTAACACAGGTTGTACATGTTGTATGATCAGCTGTAAACATGCATATTATGATGAAATGCCATGCAGTGAGAATGTAAGTTTCGAAGAGTTAGAAGAATTATCAGAGAAGACAAGATCATTAATCCATAATACAGAGGTTCGGAAATTAGTACAAAAGTTCTTACAACGATTATCAAGAACTATGAAAAATACTGAATTTGTAGCATTCATGAACCAGCCAAGTGTGACTCTTCTATCAGGATCAGAACAGGTGTCTGCATCGTGCTCAGCTGTGCAAGCTATTAAGATTCACTCGGAACAGTTTCAGTGGTTTAAGCTAGTTCAACTTCAAAACTGTGTAGAAATTCTCAACAATTTTACTGTGTTACAAATAGCAACACTAGGGAAAATCCGACATTACGTTTACTCATACATTGAACATGGAAGAACAGAGTTATTAGTGAACAGTAAAGTTGCCTTCAAAATAGATCCGATGTACAAATACTTTCGAATGATCGATCGACATTTACTGGAAGAGTGTATTACTACTTACTACCATGATCTTTTTGGACTAACTTCAATATCCTTTCAGTATTTGCTATTAAAAAAATATGAGTCGTCCTTCATTGGTACTCATCCTGTTTCGGAGAGTCTCTACGACAGTGATCGTAGTTCATTTGTGATGGAACAAAAGCGAAGAGTTTGTAATACTGAGTCTGTCACAGGTGTCGATACACAAGTGTTGGAGGTTTCTACAAGTTATTGTCTGGAATCTAACATGAAGCCTTTTGTTAACATAGCTAAACCCTAGCCTTGATCCAGGCGAACAACTAGTTGTTCGCCTAACCGTTATAAAAGCGAAAACTGGGATCGAGGCTAAGCTAAACCATAGATAAACGAACAGATATCTGTTTGTTTATCTATGGCTAAACCCTAACACAGTGGCAGATTCTAACACTGGTTGACCCTCATCTTATCGATCTAGATCTCAAATAGCCCAAATGACATTAATATTTTGCTGTGTGTAGATCATATTATGTCAATAGATCTACATGTATGTATACATACACATTAGCAATGGTCACAGTTTTTTGCCAATACTGAATTTTGTTGATATTGACGCATGCGCAGTGTGTAAACAAACGTCAGGTGGAAATTGATTTAATGTCTTCTTCAAGACTCTATATTTCCAAGCTACCAAATTTCTCCTCCTTGGAAGTTTATGTGGCCAACTATGAGCTGTCTACAGATGGACCTGCTTTACAACTACTAAAATCAAAGTGCAGGTAAATTCAGCATGATATCTAGCCTGCCATGGCGATATTCACTGTTTCTGATCTGGCTAGAAATGTAATTTGTGGAGGCTGCTCAGCTGCATTGTAGCCACAGTAGTTGCATTCATATAGTTATTTAAGGGTCCTGAAAGGATACAATTAATTATGGATATAAGCAGCTAGTCTCGGGTCATATAATGCACCTATCAATGATATGCCCCACCCCCACCCCGCCCACCTGAACAGCACATGGGGAAATGTAGTGGAATGGTCAACATATTGACGCCCCATTGGAGGGGGAAGTGACCTTCAACAATAAATATTCGGTTGTAGCCACCCTCGACCATTGTTTATATTGTTCTCTTTTATAGTAAATTTTTCGGCCTACTCAACATGGGGGATGGGGGTAACATGGGGGAAAGTACACAGCTGATACGCCCCATGTATGGGGCAAAGGTCACTGATGGGTTTTCACTTCCCCCACGTTTCCCCGTATCACCCCAGGTGGGGGGAGGGGGGTGGGGCATATCATTGATAAGTGCATAAGTAGGCTGCATGTGACCCGTGTAGGGAGGTGGCTCGCTCTGACTCTGGACTGCTGGTCTCCCCCACTCACGAGGCACTGAGAACTCCCTTTGGGTCACCTCCAGAGCTGTCGCTATGGATTGTGTCTAAGGTATAACTTACGTGTATTAAATGTGAATATGAACCCAAAGACATAACATTCTTAAACTACACCCAATAAACCATAAACCATCAGTACTCCCTGTATCCAGTCTGGTTGATCCTATATACAAGAGTGTTCACCTCTTGATGGTTTTTCGTACAGGCTGGTTACATAAAAAATCCAAAGACGGCTAAAATTCTGAGCAATCTTCAATTGAAAGTGAGTCACTCATTAGCAGATCCCACATTGTTAATATTTATCTTATTTTTAGTTACAAAGAAAGGTAGTGCTGAATCACACCATACTCCAAGCTTGCTATCACTTCACTCTGGTCGCCCGCCTGGCCCCTAAGTGGAACAGAGTCCTCTCATGGCTCCTACAGGGTATGTCTAAATTATCTCCGTGTGTGCGTGCGTGCGTGCGTGTGTGTGATTGCTCGTATGAGACTCTGACAGTCTGTTTTGTTATCCAATCAAGGTTGTGAGTTTTTAACAAAAGGAAAAGGGCAAGGGATTGGTAGGTGATATAGATTTGTGCATTTTGGAAGACTTACATTGTACTCATCCACCATCCACCGTTTTTTAGACTTACAAGTTGGGCTGACTAATGAGGAGATAACGGTCACTCTCTCTGTGTACAAGTTCTCGTTTAGTCTGATGAAGGTAAGCTGTAATTATTGCAATCTTTAAGCGTTTAATGCCATGCTCAGAGATTGATTATGCCTGTCTTGTTCAGGTGGAAGACCTACTGACAACGTCTTCTCTGCTCAACACCTTCAGGACGGATCCCCAGTGTGTTATCAATGAAGGCAGTATCTACAATAATAGGTGCTTTCTGCTACCTAAGTAAGTGTGGTACAGATATTGTGGTCACCCTGTAAGCAAGTGACCCTCTATATTACGGCACGCTAATAAGCCCCAAAATGTTCATAGTAAGAAGTTACATAGTTTTGTGATTGAAGAGTTAGAGGGATTGGAAGCAAAAGTACCGGGCCTCAAGTAACATCCGCGCTACGTTGCGGTTTAGTTGAGACCATCACAACAATACCTATTTCTACACACAGTGCATAATAAGCTACAAGTAACTGTGCTCAGTCCGTGCAACTTCAAGGTAGTTATAACTTATAACCAGCACACTTACACGTTCCACGTTCCATTGGCTCTAAAATAGCCTTGGGAAGTTTTTACTGGAATATGTCTCTTTTACTGGGAGTGGTCAGTCATTAGCAAGAACTACACGTGGCTCACAGACTAAGGCGTGTTATAAATTGTTGAAATCGAAGAAACACAACTGAGGGAGTTACGCTTAATAGCCTCGTTCATAGGGCGTAACGTGGATCCTTGCCATAACGCAATAGTTGATTGCAAAGGGTCAACTTTTCTGCTGATCTAGCTCATTCGCAAACGTTTTTCACCAGCATAATATTGTAGTAATATGGTATCACGCTAATGCTCTTTGTTTTAACCCCTAATCGGTGTGCCTACTCATTCCCTTTGTTCCAGTTTCACTGTGGGCTACATCTACTCCACCTCTCACTTCCTTACCCCTGGCACAGAGTTCCAAAGCTATGACCAAGTTAGGCTACACTGGAAGAAACAGGTGATTGAGTGTACAATACATACTCTCTGCACGATCAATGATGTGGATAGATTCATGACTAGCCTTGCCGTTACCAAAGCAATATGCACCACATGCTGGTATTTTTTTTCTTGTCTGTGTCACTGTGTTTACTAATGCTAAAGTGAGGTCCCAGGAGGCCAGAGCCTAGGGGTGTTTAAAATCGAGGTCAACAATTTAACTGGTGCTATAGTTAATCAAGGCATGCGTATACAACTGCCCAGCGTTTAATCGATGTATACTTTACTTTAACGAATCTGCTTACTCAGCAATTTTTCTGCACATGCGTGAAAACAGTAGCGTTTTGCATAGCATTCATTGTGCCATTTTGACGTTACTCGAGGCTTATGATTGTCCTTGGTATAAACCCTTGGGTGGCTCATTACCAATTGATTACTTGTCTGCTTTAAAGTGATGTTTGTACATGATGTACATCGTCATGTATGTATGTATACACCTAATGTTACCCTGGCCATCTCTGCACATTGTAACACTTTCTCTGCAGCATGGTATTATTCTTCCTGAGAGGGAGAATCTCTTCTACCAGGTGTTCTTTAAAGGGAACCCAAGAAAGTTTTTCAGGTAACAGAAATTGTAACTGCGTGGATATCTACATATATTTCCCACCTACTACACTTTTGCCATGTAGTCTAGTGGGGTTTAACTGTCATAAATTGGCACCTCAGGGCTACAAGGGAAAATATGGCTCATAAATTGGCACCTCAAGTATATGCAGTAAAAATTAATTAATGGTGTTTTCGATGAATGAAAATGTCTTGCATGAGAAACAAAATGTCATAAATGAAAACATAGAGACAGAGGGTGTAGTCTGTAGACTAGTTCATCAAAAATTCTGCTGTGTGCTTGCAGAAGGAGCTGCTTTAGAGACACTCTGGGAGAGGGCTAGGGCCGGCTCAGGCTGAGCCTTGCTCACTAGCACTAGTACTGCACGCACTGCACTAGGCCTGTTCAGCTTCTGTATTTAAATAAAAAGAAGCCAGTTTAGTAATAATATAGGAGTGGCTATTTTAAGCTTACCTTTGCTTGCCTACTAGCCTGGCATAGCTGAAGAGAGCTGGTCTAGACACCGTCTAGAGCTAGCTGTGTTGTTTCGTTGCTGCGCAGTAAGTGGAGGGAGGGGCTGACTAATTGAACAGAGAGGGGGAGTGGCTCTGTACCGTTCGCTTTGAGGGAGGGGCTGGCTGCTCATATTCTGTCCAGGCTGCGCAAGGATTTGAGTGTGGACAGCAGCCCTGGTGTGTGGACGAGCTCTCTTTTCCTAGTTGTCTTCTTGTTTGAATAGTGTTGCTATGTGGTAGTCATGCAGCTTGATGCATAGCAACCAGTCAGCCAATCAGATGGGACATATATCAATTAATGCACAGTGCCTCGGGGTTTATGACAGTAAACCACACCTCCCCCTCGGGCTTACGCCCTCGTAGTCGGGAGGTTTACTGTCATAAACCCCTCTACACTGTACATTAACTAATACGTAACTATATGCATGACATAATTATAATACCGATATACGAAAGTTACTCACTCTCCTACACAGTTACCCAGGCAGCTGTGTGTACAAGAACAAGCCGATCCACTTCCCCAGCCGAGACACTGACCAGGTCGCCACTGCATTCATAGCAGACTTACACGCCCGACTACCGACTGTATGTGGTGATCAAGTGCGATACTCGAGTCGATCCCTAACCCCCTACGCTAGTCTACAACCATCAACAACCCAAGGACTCTCACACGCCAATCTAAAGAGACTGCCCCCACCAAAACAGACGTATGCTCCTGAAGACATTCCACCCCATCTTCGCTCCATTCCGAAACCAAAACAAACTCAAGTGGTTCCGAATATTCGTATTCCACAACAGTTCACAGGACCTCGTGTTGTACCTATATTCAAGTGTAAAGTGACAGCACCTTCAGTAAACAAAACAGTAGCTCCTCAGGCAAAACCTAAGGCTCCTATCGTACCAATATTCAAGCCTGTTTCAATGGGAACAAATTCTCAGTTGCTAGGCAAGAGGCAGACAGTGAAAAACTCGGTAACTGAAGCTACAAAAAGGCCATGTTTAGAGCCTATAGTTACAACTCAAACAACAGTACTCAATGCATGCGTACAGCAAACACAGTCTCAAACTATTCTCAAGAAATCAGTACATCAATTGAGCACCAAGAAACGACGAGCCCCTCAATCAACCACCAAGAAGCTTTTAACTACTAACAAACCTACACAACAAGTACTGCCCCCAAACATTCGAGAAGTCCTAACCACATCGCAGTCAAGAAGTATGCAGCCAACACACACCAATCAAACAGTTCCTGATCTGAACTACTCTCTACTGGGCAAGCTCAACGATGACTTTGATTTCCTCCCAAGCAAAGCACCCACACTCAACAAAGGAGTAAAGCATACTCAATGCAATACTGCAAGCACTGGAGCCATGTTCACTGGAGTCAGCCCAGACCTTGTGAAAAAGGTATGCAGTTGTACTAGCCTAATGTTTTAACTGAAACATGAAGATATTGTGAGTGTGTATTGTAGCTGATTCTAGTAAAGTCCTCAAATTTTAATTGTACTGCATGTTAAGTATTCAAATGCCTTACTCAGCTTCTGGACTACCGTGTTAATGGGAAAATTTGGCGAGTGTTTTAATTTGACGACTTGGCAAACTTCACCGAAGATCCTAAATTTAAACGCCAAAAGCAGTGAATGCAACGTCAGACATACCCAAGACATCAAATTAAAAACTGCCAATTCATTCAAATGGTTTATTCTAATAATTATGCTTACAACTATAATACTTGTCATGATGTTTTCATGTTATACGGTATAATAGCATAATGTATATCTCCCCAGGTCAACAAGACCAAGGCAGCCGGTTTGAAAAAGTGGCTGTTAGACAATGGGGTCAAGTGTCGCAGCAAAGAAAAGAAGGAAGATCTTGTGAGAATGGTTGTACAGCATATCACATCGACTGGCAAGAACTTTGAACTTACTGTCTAAACTAGTACCTAAAATCATGTTCATTATTATCAGATTCTGTTTCACAACATTATTATACGACTTTATCCCATCATTATATTTACATCAGTCATTTCAATCTACGTTGCAACAATCCTTTGCTTGAATTGACGCAAAAGAAACATTTTTATTTCAATAATCATAAGTAGAACCAACTACAAATTAAATGCACCCTAATTATATAGATAGAGGAAACTAACTCTATGAGTCGCTTTCATCTTCTAAGTTAATATTATCGCCAAACTTGGCGTAGAGTTGAACTTTGAGTGCTGCCAGTGTTTTCTTGATTTCTACCCGAGACTCTCTCAACTTGTCCACCCCCTCTTTCAATGCTGTCTTGGCTTCCTCCACGCTCTCCTGTACCTCCTCATTGGGGAACTGCATGAACACCTCGCCCACCTTGAGACTGTGAAGGAATGGAGTTAAGGAAACAATTGCGTGAACGAAAACAAAATTAAGACGACAATTATGATAAGTTTGCCCAGCTGTTTGACAAATAGTTGAGATTTAAGGCAAATAATTATCACATCCATGTCCATGCAGCAAGATGCAACACACATGTAGCTCTTTTGACAATTAATACAGAATTACTGTATATCGAGTTTCAATGCATGTGAGGTTCTCCAATTTTCGCATACATAAATTGTAATTGAAAGACATACAAAGAGTGCCATGCAATTGGCAATAGTTAAAAAGCTTGTACAATGTCATTCGCATTCGATTAACCTCGCGGATTTTATAGAGTACTGAAGGATACACGGCTGGTTCATCATCGTCTGCCAGCATCAATTCATCACCAGCCTCCTCTAAGTTCTGGAGCTCTTTCTGTGTGTAGTTGGGGGAGAGAGTAGTATAGGAAAATGTCAAATGTGGTATTAGGTAAAGATCATCACCTTCATTAGTGGAGCTACACCACATGTTTATTATAGCGCCCGGCATCATCACCAGTACAGTGCCACCATAACACTGCTCAAGCATGTACAGTGTGATATAGCTATATATCGCATGCACAGTATGCTCCTCAATATATACAATGTGATTGCCTCGCACCTCCTTCTCCTTGATCTCCTCAGCTAGCTCGTTAAGTCTGAGCGAGCCTCTAGCGAACTTGTTGATGTTCGTTTGATCCTCATGACTCACATTCACCTCTTGAATGTCCTTAGTCGCTGTACCAGACGGAATATTCACGGACAGAGTTGCCATGTCGTGTCGCTTTACGAATGGAGGTCAAAGGTTCATTTATCTAGGGGATATCCCTAGATTGTAACTGTAATGACAACGTATGTCACCGTCTTGTATGGGAATTTCCCTTGTCACATGTTTCTTACATGCTGAATGTATAACTCTTGCAAGCTACCTACATGTACGTAGCTAGCCAGGTGCCAGGTCTAAAACTCTTTGTTTACTGGAGGAAATTGAGGTTACAAGTCAAGGTTGATAACTATGGCAGCTGGTAGATTACGACAGTTAGGGCTCCTGCTATGGAAAAACTGGCTGTTCAATGTGAGTTGCTTGTGGGAGATTCACAATGTATTTAATATGACCATGCACTATGATTAGTATAATCTATTGTCACTGACAAACGCACGCACGTACACACACACACACACACACAGCTCCGTAGCTGGAAGTCAACGCTACTCCAGCTCCTAGCCCCACTCTTCTTCTTGCTATTAGTCACACTTCTCAGTTTGTTGCCCCAAGGTTCGTACTTAGACGTCTCTTAACAAATTAACACTCTGTCATTACATCATACTTTACAGCTGATTGATGCTAATTGAGGATTTTAATGTCCCGCTTTCCTCCCCTCTAGGTCTCCCTGACATCACAGCCCCTCCAATAAAGAGTGTAGGTATTCTCCCAAAGTGCCATGCTTGGAATGGCCAGGAATGCGTCTCCTTGGTCGCTATCAATAATGACCTGGTGGTAAGGTGGTAGGATAAGCAATTAATGTATTGAAGAAAAAACCATGAAGGAGAATGATCGATTTCTGTTCTGGTTTTAGGTTTATTTATCCTTGCAAATTGCCTTGTGCTCTACTTGTCAACAGGGGAATTCGTTTCCTGTAGCAGTTTATTCTGTTGTGCTTTCAATACACTACAGCTGTACAGTACCTATAGTGTACATGTAGAGATACTTCCTACACTAGCTGTATCTGTGTATTATTTTGCCTGTAGACAAAAGGCAGTGACTCCAAAAGTTGTGTCCTGGAGCTGCTGAATGGAGTGGAAAAGAGTGAGTGCCATTCTTTATTCTTTTAGGACTATATCACTTGGTTACAGTACCCCTGGATACTTATTAGATTATGGATGTGGTATAATAATATTGTACATACATGTACATGTTATACATGTGTATGTGCACCTACTATCCTCTTAGCAGATCTACAATCATGTAGTTGCACACCGAGGCAGCTAGTACTATTCTATAGTAAAACCTTTCCCCTCCTCTTTATCAGGGACAGGCCTCGAGCTCGGAAAAGACATCAAATTCATCGATGTTAGCCGAAGTAGTTCACGTGGGACTCCCAATATCACTAACCTCCTCAAGGCGAACTACACCCAGGTAGCAGTCATCTTCCTCAATTGTGATAAAACGTACGTCTATTAATACTTGCATGACCTCCAATAGCTGTCCAAACCTGGGGTCTAGATTTCCCTTTAACATTCGACCGTCCCTACGCCAGTTATATTATAGTTTTTTCCTGCTCTCTGTATTATTTTTAATGCCCAAAACTCGAACTTTCAATATTGGAGATACTAGTAGTTTTTGAGTACGTGCTAATGCGTGTATCGTGTGTATCATGTATCTTAATTATAGTCGTCTGTTTTTGTTCTCCCTCCAGTGCTCCCAAGTTGGAGTACACAATAGCGTTTAATTCTTCTCGTGCTCTGATATTCCAGCAGCTGGTGTTTGGGTCTCCTAACAAACCAGACGGCCGAGTGGGTAAGTGAGTGAGTGTGTGTGTGTGTAGTGAAGGTGCTCATACATGTACATGTATGTGTATGTATGATTCGGAATTCGTAAAATGCATTTTTTGCTTATCAAGGAGCAATTATTGTGATTCAAAACATTACGCATGTACATGTACATGTATATGTATATAGTATCATACAGCGGAAAAGTTTCGTGAGGTGCAAAAATTTCGCGTTTTTCGAGGGCAGACAGTTAACGTGAAAATTAAAACTGGGCCACGCATCGGTATTTCACATGTAAAGCTATTGGTGGGTGTAGTTTCCTGGCATTAAAACGCGACTATTAGAACCCACAAACATTTCTGCTGAGGGCTCTGGAGCCAAATAGCTAAAATTTGCACTCACGAAATTTCCCGCCATACACGGTATGTGTGCAGCCACACTTCAAATTCATGTGTATGATATTCTTTATACCGAGCAAGTTTGGCATATGCTTACACTGTACTGGCTATTCAAACACTGCCCTACATGCACGTGCATACAATTCAAATCAGGGATCTAGAAATAGCTACTGTTACAGTAATGGCTTTTGAACTGACTGCTAGAACGCCATCAATAATTATACAGTTTTAGATATCTCCCCCCCCCCCCCCCCCCTTCAGAGCTGGCTCTGATGTTGGACAGTCTGTTTATGGGAATGGTTGTGAACAAGACGGTGACATTCTCTCTCAATACAACCACCTTCCCGGAGTTTTATCAGCAAGAATCTATCGAGGCCAAGCAGGTGAGGGTGTGAAGGATGTGATATACTGTATGGTGGGTGGGTGTGAGGGATGTGAGGGATGTCAGTGTACTGTAAATGGGCACGAGCATTATCTAAGTAACTCGCTCTAGATTTAAATTGAGCTTTTACAGTGTAGCTAGGATATGATTTATACCGACTTGTTTTATCCACCCACTGCAGGCCACAAGTGCAACACTGTTTCTGTTCTGTGCCATAACATTTCAGGTGAGTTTGTGTAGCAGCACTTCTTTATCACTGCCACAGTTATTCTTTCAGTTACAACTATGTTGCACGTACATGATACCTTTTAGCATGACATTTTCAAACCGGCTGCAGAGGTATAAATAACACATTTGGATTGTCCTAACAAGTTGTCCTACATTTTGTTCTGCCATCAGGTGATATTGGTCGGACACTAAATAACCCATGCAATGTCCTTAGTAATCTCTATAAAAAAGGAGGGTTTATGGAAGGTAAAGTAATGCTTAGATCATAAAATAGAAGCTTACCTAGTCGTCTTGTCACTCTGTTACATAGCTATATAAATATCTAGGCCTCCTCTTGTGCAGTGAACAAAGACACGTGGCTGTTATGAGATCATTATTTTAGTACGCATGCGCATCATAACTATGACCTTTGGCCTTCAATCTTTGCATGCTAGGACACTATGACCGAGCAAGTAGCTAAATGGCCTGTCAAATAGGCTAATTGCTCGGAAATTGACCGATGACAGACTGTTATTTATACCTCTGGGCTGTAGCATGTATGTATTATATTCCAGCTCAGTGATACCCAGCTGTAAGCATTAAAGTTATATATACACGCAGTACGTGTATATTCAGATTATTCACTACATGTAGTACATTGCACATGTATTATAAGCATGCATGTATACTGTACGTGCATTTAAAGGTACATTTTCTGTATCACAGAGATTAGTCTCGTTATCTGCGTGTGTATTCAGTTATCAACCCCCCCCCCCTCAGTTTGTGATGATGATGTACAATGTGGTGTCTGAGAAGGACCTCAAACTTAGACAGGGGCTCAAGCTCATCGGTCTCAAGGACTCCGTCTATTGGATGTCATGGTACGTATAACATGCATGCAGGCAGGTCCTTGAAGAGCATTTGGTCACTTGGTACGTACATGTATACTAGTTTGTACTTTCAAGGCGTACATGTAGGAGGACTTCAGGACGAAAAATGAGCCAATTGCCTCGATCCTCAATACATGTAGCTCAGTATATATTTTTACGTTACGTTTAGCTGTACAGACTGCATGTACGTTATTTAGCGCAGTATTGAATTTGAGTGACCTGACTCATATCACATGACAATCACATGCTTGCTCCCCCACAGGGCCATCACAGGATTGATCATAGCCTTCCTATCGACGTGTATCCTCATGGCCTCAGGCTATGCCTGTCAACTCAAATTCTTCCTAAACACTAACTTTGTCATCAACTTCGGTAAGCACAATGCATCACCTGCACCCAGTCAGCAATGGTGCACTATCTACATACATGTGTACATGCTAATTTCTCAGTTGTAAGAACTTTTAACTACATGTGTGATCTTGGGCTCGAACCTCAGCTACATATACATACAAAAAAATTGTTTTTTTCTTTTATGTCTAAGTTCAAATCCTGTGTATACAACGTCATGTAGTTAATGACCCCTTCCCCTTCTCTCTCTCTCTCTCTCTCTCTCTCTTGCAGTCCTGTTCCTTGTGTATAGCAGCTCAATGGTCCCCCTTGCCTTCTTCACCAGCGTCTTCATCACCACCGTCAGACAAGCTGGTGAGAACACAATGTCCTTGATAACTATGATACACATATATGTGTGTATGTACATGTAAGGTGTTAGGCTTCTAGTAGGGACATGCATTCACCAAATTGTTTTTAAACACATAGAGAATGACTGTTTTCTTTTTAGTAATTTCATTGGTGTAACATTATTATATCAGTACCTTTGTTGGCTTTCTGCATGCAATGCTACCTCATGTTGATAATCATGCTTACAATTTGTTTGCTGTCAATTGCTTTTCAAATATCTCCCCTGTACAGTGAACACTGGGATGGTGGTGTTTGTGGTCGGCATGTTTGTCATCGTCATCATCAGTGAGTCATCTGCTGAACCATAATTCTCTCTGACTAACCATAATTATACCGTTATTACGATACACAAATTTTACTAACTGCGTACATTTATACTGAATGTGAATTTTAGTGTCTTGCATTGCTTGCACGTTCAGGTAACCCGTTCGTCATGACTCTGATGTATGAGAATGTTCCGGCACTTATCATTGTGTTGTCTTTCTTGCCTCCATTTCACCTGGTAAGCATCGGTGGTCAATTCGTTTACTCAATGGGCCCCATTTTTGCTGTAGCATGCAGAGCATAATTACATGTATATAATCATGGTTTTTTCGTCGAATTGAATCAATGTAGAGTTTAATCAATATACACTACATTAAGTTCCTGTAAAACTTGGAATCCTCAGAGACACCATCTTTGTCAATCAGTTTGTAACCGTTCCTCCCATTCAGGCGAAGGCAATGGCTGACATTGGTATAGCTGGCAGCTCCACTGACATTAATGGCCTCCCTCAAACACCACACTGTAAGTCAGTTATTGAACCCGCAGAGAGTGTTCATCAGCTACATGTACATGTACGTACATTACATACTGTCCCCTCGGGCAATGGGAGTCATAGTGCTCTTGAAGTCTTGCCTTAAATATTATGTAGTCATGTACATGTACATATAATTATGTGTATGGTTAACAGGACCGTACATTACTGTAGCTCGATATTATTATCTAGCTCTATAATACACGTAGTGTAGTTATAGACATTGACTGTATTAATGGAATCACCACACACAGTCTATGACTGGGCTGACCTGGTTGAGCGCAGGAGAGTGCAGGTGTTCAATTTCAACTTCAAGCCGGGAAGTCACACCGCTGTCACATATGTGAGCCAAGTCTATATTCAATACTGTAACACCTGCTGACTATTAGCTAATAATTACAATTGCAGTTGACATTTACATGAGGTTTTATAAATGTACGTTGTAAGTAATAACGTTCATCCTCATTGAATTTATTTCGCGCTCCCTCCCCCTCAGTTTAACCTTCCTCCAACATACCAATCACTTGTCTTCCTTGTGCTTAATGCCTTGTTCTATGGCATCATTGCCTGGTATCTGGACGCTGTCCTCACGGGCAACCACAGCATTCCCAGAAAGTGGTGAGTGTGCATGTATACACACTACATGTACATGTATACATGTATGTTATGCAAGCAGCATAGGTAGGTACATGTAGGTAGGTAAATACTTCATGCACACAAGTGCATTTAGAGAAGACACTATTCTTATTTGCTAGTTTGACCATCCTTACCTACATTACATACATGTACATGTACAAACTACTCCCATACGTATACTGTACATGTAGTTGGGGAGCAGGCTCGACTCGTATTCACTAAATTTAGCACTCAGCAGTACGTACATATTTTCCCTCCATTAAGGTTGTTGTATTATTGGTGTGCTAGAAACTAGAGGTGGATGTGGGGTGTCAATCCCCATTTCAATATTTCATCCTCTATCCATAATGTAGGTATTTCTTCCTCCAACCATCGTACTGGTGTGACTGTCTGAGTGATGCTCAGAATCGCCTGGAGGTGTCTGATCATGGCCACTCCCCTATTAACGAGCGTGTCAGTGATGAGAATGATGATGAAGAGACCAATGAGAGGACGGCACTCATGACAAACAAGAGGGTTAGTACTGCCTGGTAATCACAACCTTTGTTACAGTATACTAGTGAATTGTATGAGTGTAGATGTACTTGTGATGACTGATCCTTACTCACCTGAAATATCTATTTTCTTCAGAGTTACGGTGTGAGGGGCAATGAGCAGTTTGCTTTGAGGATCCAGGAACTAGTGAAGGTATATGTACTGCATGCCTGCTCCATGTGTAATACTACAGTGTATGCCTTCACCTGCTATACACTATCCATACAATAATGTGCATGTACAAACTCCAATCGCATCCTGCAACTATGTCCAGTAATACCATGAACATTGACGCACTTACACCCCACCCTTTGTACTACACTCCACACACACCTACACCCACTCTCACAGGTGTTCAATCCTAGCGGCTGTTGCTCGTGCTGCAAGAAGCCCAACGCCCCCGCAGTGGATGAACTCAGTCTGAATGTGGAAGAAAACCAGATACTGGCACTACTGGGTCACAACGGGGCGGGCAAGACCACCACCATTAACATGCTTATAGGTGAGTGTGTTGTATATAATATTATTTTCACTAAATATTATAATTGTTTCCTGAGCGTTTCGACCATGATCTCCCGTCTCCCAGGTTTGCTGGAGCCGGACAAAGGAGATGCCTTCTTCTACAACTACAGTGTTCGCCACGACCTCGATCTCCTACGAAGCGTGTTGGGGGTGTGTCCTCAACACGACATACTCTGGGGTGACCTGACGGCGATGGAGCATATGAAACTGTTTGCTCACCTCAAGAACATACCTTCTGAGCAGATGAAGGAGGACATAGCCAATCTGCTGGAGGAGGTCAAACTCACCAAGGTTAGGGTCAGGCTGGGTAGGAGGTATATAGAGGATAGGGAGTAAGGATAACATGTACAGTACAGTGGTAAGTTTCGTATAAAAACACTTTGGTGTCAGAGTGTAGCACATTGGATAACCAAGTTCAAAAAATACATCTACGTACATGTGTATGTCATAATTATTACAGAGCATAATAATAATGTGCCACATGTGTTGTTAGTTGGTTTGCTTTACAATAATTATGCACAGTGTTGTGCCACCATGTAGAAAGTATAGAGGAGACTGTCACTGTAATGTGCATCATTTATGTTATTTATGTCTCTCTATAGGTTGCTAATCAGAGGGTGAACACGTACAGTGGAGGCATGAAACGACGACTAAGTGTGGCCCTCAGTTTCCTTGGTGACCCAAAGGTGCTATTCTTGGATGAGCCCACCACTGGTCAGTGTTGCAATAGATACTAACTACATGTATAATTATGCGTAAATGTGCAGTGTAGTTTCCTATCAGTAAATTAGGGATTTTCGTAAACGTCACCCAGGTACAAAATAAACAGCAAAACAACTCCTACAAAGGACACCTCTTTTATATATAATACCGGTACATTTCATCGCAAAATCCTTTGTTCCACAAAACAGACTTCCATTTTGCACCACTGATACATGTAGTTTGCACATGTATTATATCACGCACTCAATTGTTATAATCACTTGCACAGGAATGGACCCGAAGATCCGACGTGACATTTGGAACCTGATTCTTCGTTCCAAGAAGAACCGTGTCACTATCATGACTACCCACTCCATGGAGGAGGCTGATATCCTGGGAGACTCAATTGCCATCATGGCCAACGGCAGTCTTAAGTAAGGACCGGGCCTATCATAATACATAGCCTTTCTACGTGTACAGTGTACTTGGCGATTGTAGTGATACACTGGGACCTTGTGTCAACGAACGATCCTTTTTACCATGCCTTTATCCCCCTTGACACATACGTTATACATGTACAGTAATTCAACTATTTTGCTTTTTCAGGGCAATGGGCACTTCTGTGAATCTCAAGAACACGTATGCTGGCTACGGTATTGAATTCATAGTGCACCACGACTCAGTTCAGAACATGATCTCCTTCATAACCGATCAGATACCAGGTGAGTTGTGTATAAGAGATATGACTTGCGCACTATTTTGTTATGTTCTAGAATGGCTTGTTTTCTGTTCCCGCCTACATGTACATGTGTTTATCTGAATGTTTTCACTAAGCGACGAGATCCAAAACTTAGTGTTAGAGCTCATCATGCAGTCAGTATACAATGTAGCCTTGCACTCTTCTGATTTAAAATATAGTGGTCAGTGCTATATTTTTCTGTCGCTACCATCCCGTTATCACAGACGCTGTTCTGAAGACTGACCCCACTGAAGTGGAGGGTGGGATGCGGTTGACCTTTGGACTACCCCCTAACATGTAAGCTGACCCATGCACTCTGGGTGTTGTGTTTAAACTACATTTGTAGCAGTGCATTCTTGTGTGTGTTTCTTCGTTGTGCACACATAAAGGGCATATTTTGCTGTTACTGTTCGTATCACATGACTATCACCTATTACATGACTTTTTGGTTGTGCAGGAACGAGGCTATAGTTCCTTTGTTCAAGACGATTGAAGAGGATCCAAATATTGGCCGTATGGTGGTGGATTATTCCATATCTCAGACCACCCTCGAAGAAGTGTTCTTCAATGTAAGTAGTCTAAATAGCATTGATCCCAGGGGGCAGTTCTCACAGATAAATCATGAGACGAGGCCATATCAACTAAACTTAGGTTTAGCTTCGAGTCCCTTTTTAGTTAGTGCCACTTCACAGTGTTCTGCTTACAATGTATGTCAATAATTTATATCACTGTTTTTAACGTCGTTATCGTACATGTACAGGCATCATGCACTCTTGGTACAGGACGTACATGTATGTGTATGTAAGTAACAGCCACCTTTTTTATGCTCTTGCCCCCTCCCCCCACACACACACGTGTAGGTGACAGTGAATGAGTTGTTCAAGGATGCTGCGTACAAACCAGCCCACCTTCAGTCTCAGGGTCAGGGTCACTCTCTCCGCCCCCTCCATGGTGCCTCGGACACGCCCCCCACCAACATGAAGAATGCCATCCCCACATAGTAAATCTTTTGGCTGGTTCATTTCCCTTTTTTCTTCACTCTCTGTGTGTTATTTATTCAAAATTTGTATACATAGTGTACACTACACAGTGTGTTAATTTGTATGATAATATTATAACTTTGTGTGATAATTATAATTAAAGTACTATTTTTAGGGTAACCATTTTTAGAGCCAAACATTATGTTCCTTAAGCATAATTATTACTAAGAGTGTTGTTTCCTCACATTGTATAATTATGTTTCCAACATCAGATAAACCGTTTATGTGATCTTTGACTTCAGAGGTTTCAGAGACATAGTACAATTATTGTTGAATCTTTTATCGCTTTCTCAATAGAAAGGCCGTGAACTAAACTCAATTGTTTTGTGAGAATCAAACATGTATGTGCTATATGCGAATTTTGCAAGTGTTGATCACTTCGCAAAGTAAAATCACTTTGTTACTTTGCTCACCAAAATAATGCAATGGTGAATGACATCGTGATGATTTCAGCAGAGGACTTGCATGTACTCATGCAGCTCTTATAGTCGTAGGTCATGATTTGTGAGGTGGTACGTGCTACTTCTTGTATAATGACTTAGGAAATTAAATATCTTGCAAAAAGGTGGGTGGGGCTGCTGGCATGTGATTAGCTGCAGGTAGAGTTTTATTGGATCACCTTAATTTCTGAAAGCCTCTCAGTGGAACAGCTATATCTATATAGTGCTGAGTGTATATATATCTTTGTATATATGAGCAAAGGTGAGCATGCATGCTGTAAACACATTTTTAGACTAATGGTTTTTAGGGGTGGGTCGATCAGCTTGTCTGTTGCTAATATTAATATTCAAGTTATAATTGCTATTGAAGGCTATAAATCTAAGGTTATATACCTAGAGATCTATCCTGCTCTAGAGATTAATTAGTCTTTTGACCAGCTGCATTGCAATTGTATATGTATGTTGGCCCTGCATTTTGTAATTGTTTATGATTGCTGTTTGCATGCTCAGATGATGTTAAAATGCTTGCTAATGAGTTTGCTGCTGATACAAGGTATGTTGTAGATCTATAATAACTCATCTCTCATCTGTGGCTTCTCTGATATCGTATAGCGTGCATTATATTTCGAGGGTATAAATGTTCGCCGTTTTCGCTGATCAAGCATATGTACCGCGAACATTTATACCCACAAATTTAATAGCATGTTGCAGAAATTAGGCTGCTATTCCGCGAAAATTAAATCTGCAAAAACCTTTTTAACGGTCAATCCGCAAAGGTTTATACCATCAAAATAGTATACCCGCTATACGGTAGTTTATCCGCCCTTTCCCTATATGCAGGACTTGCAACCTTGTATCCTGTGTCAGGTGAGACATCGTCA
Source organism: Halichondria panicea (assembly GCF_963675165.1). Lineage (NCBI taxonomy): Eukaryota > Metazoa > Porifera > Demospongiae > Suberitida > Halichondriidae > Halichondria > Halichondria panicea. Next base: position 2,236,912 of record NC_087388.1, read on the forward strand.
TTCAATTAATACTGTTCTTACTGATGTATAGCTATTAACTCAAATGATAATTATTGTGTATAGCTAATGTAGTTCTCTAGCCAAAAATTATACCAGCGAGTTTTCAACTGATTATACAGCTCAAGTACCAGTCATAACAAACGTCCAAGTTAACAACCCTCGCTCTCTAACTGTCACCTGGACTGCAATAGCATCATCTAGTGGTTACATTATACGTCGGTATATTCCCAGCACCTCCGACTCCCCAACAGCCAGCACCTCTGGTTCCCCAACAGCCAGCACCTCCCCAACAACAGCCAGCACCTCTGGTTCCCCAACAACAGGAACGTCAAATATTGTGACAGTAGCGGGCACTTCTAACACATCCTACACATTTTCTGGACTTACCCCTTATGACTACACCTCTAACGTTGGAGTGACATTCACACTAGCCGTGTTGGCTTACTTTGATTTACCATCCGATTCTGGAGACAGCTCTATTAATGTCACTGCTACTCTGCCATGTATGTTATATTTTGCATGTTACTGTATTAGAAAATCAAAATGGTCAGCTAATGCCAAACTGTGGCTTCAATTTCAGTAAAACAATTTCAAGCCAATTTCATTTGTAATTGTGTGCTATTGTCGTCGTTTGGCTTTACTACCCCTCTCCCCCCAACACTCACAGTGTGTCCTGGACTATGTGACTATCGGACCCACCGTAATGTTTTCGCTGACTGCAGTGTAAACAGCATGACCGACTGCGTTTGTAACCCAGCATTTAGTGGTCCAAACTGCACTGAACCAACCTTTGTTCCTCTGCAAGTAGAGTTTGAGCCGTCAAGGATACTCTCTGGAACAGACTACGCACTCCAGGTGAATTTTGTGTTAAGGTAGCTGTCACCAAGTAATTTTTGTGAGATAGCTATAATAGGGTCGATGAGGCACAAACGGCCCTTAATATTTTCGATTCACCAGAAGTGAAATCTTTGAATACTTGTATAGGTTTAATGTGTGCCAATTTGTAGAAATGTATTGGGTAATTAATTTTGGGTAGGAAAAATGAATACCCTTTGACCTCTTCCTACAGTATCCCTTACTGTGTATTTTACACAAAATACGATGACTGTCATTGTTCTCTTGGTGCAGGTGACCTGGCGGGCCCCTGAGCCTATCACTTTAGATGGTCGGCTTGTGAACAGATACGCCATAACGTTGAGAAATCAAATTTCTTCCCAGTCAACGATCGTCTTGTCGGATAATACAATTTCTGCTAGCACAAATAGGTATACGTTGTAATTTTAGTGCATACTAGCATAACTGAACTGAAACAGTATGGGTTCTGTTATGGACTGGGTACACATCATAAATAATTGTCGTTATTATGACACACTGCAGCTATGAACTAGCGAACCTCCAATCTGGTGCAGTCTACAGTGTTGAAGTTGCAACAGTATCTGACGTCGATCAAGACCCTCCGGCAGTCATATTACTCAATAACCCCCCGTTCACTGTGTTTACCCCCGGTCCGGTTGCAACGATCAGCGTCCAAGTTATAGCCTCTAGTCATATCAGCGTGTCATGGTCACCTCCTAATGGCTCTCTCAACTATCACTCGCTGCTGCAAGTATGGAGGTACGATCTCTCTATTGTACTCGGTAATACTGTGGTGACATCGTCTGTTTTTGCTGCTGGCGTATCACAAGTTTCATATGGGATTGGAGAGAATGGTTTTATAGTGGATACATCATACACTGTGGAGATAAGTGCAAGAAATGCAGCCGGCCAGGGTGCAGTGTCATCCTTTGCCTTTACAATTCCCGGTTAGTCAATGTTTACGTGTTAGTTTGTGTAAGCACAGCTATAGCTAGTTACGTACCTTGCTCAATTGTAATTATACGTATTGTATTCAAATTGGCACACAATTAAAGATGCCCTAGCTCTCTAATTCACCATAAACTAGAAAAATGCATGCTTATAATATATACATATGTATGTTAGCTAATATTAAAGTACTGTAAGTACGACAATGTTCACGAATACAGGTCTACAATGCAATGATAATCAGTATGGACTCCCCAATGCCACCACCTGCTCCAGTTGCCCTAGCAACAGCATATCGGAAACTGGCTCCACCACAATCTCCGACTGTATCTGTTTGGATTTGTACACGAGGTTGGAGTCAGGAGGAACATTCATCTGCTTTTGTAAGTAGTTACGCAAGTATAATAGATGATGTTCGAGTCCTTGAGAATTCATTGATAGAAGATCTGTACAGTTGGTTCATGCATGCCTCTTTCAACCCTGGATGTATATATGAGTACTCTTATCTACTCTTGATGCTATATACATGCATGCATGCATATATTTATGATCTCTTGGGGACGAGTGTAAGGTATTTGTGAATGTAGATGCCGAGTATCGATGTGATGGACCATATTTTAATGCATTGTGTCGTTTAGTTGACCCATTGATCAGGGATTGGAAATGGAATGGTGCATGTGATGCTTTACATTGAATCTGCAGTGAAACCTCGAAAACTATCCGCGTTACGCCCTATGAACGAGGCTATTAAGCAACATTTTTGCCGGGTAACTCGCTCAAAGTAAGAAAGTTGTGTTTCCTCGAGACGTCATCTCTTTCAGCAATTTATAACACGCCTAGTCCATGAGCCACGTGTAGTACTTGCTAATGACTGACCACACCCAGTAAAAAAGACATTCCACTAAAGTTATAAGTTCCCAAGGGCTAATATAGCGTGTGTAAGAGTGCTGGTTAGGTAAGTGAGTTGCACGGGACTAAGCACAGTTACTTGTAGTTTATTATGCACTGTGTATAGAAAAATAGGTATTGTTGTGATGGCCTTGATTGAACCGCAGATGTTACTCAAGTGGTATAATATACCAACCGTTTCCAATCCCTCTAATTCTTCAATCTATGGTTGACCCTAACCATAATTATCACCTTTGTCTTGCAATGTTTTTGTGGCACCTTCTCAATAAGAGGATTCATAAAAATGGCACGGGATAAACTGGATATGAATACCATGAAACCTCTTAATAGGGGACACTGTACATGTACTAAATACATGTACCACTAGTCTCTATTAAGGACAGCTCTTCTTGTTGTTTTCCCTACTAAAAGATTGTGTTTTCCTCCAAAAATGCATGTTTACCAGACATAAAACATTTGACTAAAGGTCTATGACCTCTATCCTAATGGTACCTTACAAATTGTCTTTATTTGAAGTTTTCTTTCTCTAGTGTCATACTTCTGTGTATTCAGTTTTAAACATGAACTTAATAATGTCTGAATTTAGAAATAAGTATAATATTGCAGCGGTTGCTATAATATTATATTTAATGAGTGCTGCAAGCTGCGCTGTGCTATGCCTCTCGCCATTTGATGTTACGTTATTAATGTTGATTGCAATTGTTGACAATGAATCCACATAGTCATTATAAGGAGGAGGAGCTGAATGGAAACAGAAGTCTAGCTTGATGAATGATCTTCCAAGATAGAAGCAACTGCATGTTAATTAGGCCAGGTAAAGTAGATTTTTTGTTTCATCAGCCTCCCTCTTGTGATAAAAATAGCCTCCTCGACTTTCAAGCATTGACACACCACTTAATTTCTTTGGTAAAGAAGTGACGTGTCATGTATGATTGTACTGATAATCTTATTAATGAGAAAATATTCGGTGTTTCCTGTGTGTAATTTTGATGATGTAATAGTCTTTATCCACAATAAGTTGAAGTTCGCAATGGCTGCTGTAACTATGGCAGTACAGCTTTGCAGCTCTTTTCTGACTCTTGTAACTAACAAAAAGCTAGCGATTCAGTGCAAGGCTAACTCATAAATTGAATAGAAACTTTGTGCGAATAGATGATGCTACGAAAGATTCTGAAGAGACTGCAACACTGACAGCCTTCACTGTAAGTAAAATTAGCCATAACTGGAGAACAAAGCTTTAAACTGCAAATCCACAAATCAATCCAAGCTATAGAAGCTGTTAGCTCATCGCATTTCAACCGTTGAGCTGTTATGGCTGGAATACACACACACACAGTCAGCTTTACCGTATCCCTCGTGCGGTTACGCCTCAAGGCATAATTATTATTAAGAAAATTACCATGAAAAATGTCTCATGAATATTACATAAACATGTATACTACTGTATAGTGCATATACAATCTATATTCCTAAACTATATAGTGAGCCGTAAACTTGATTGTTCTGATCGTAAGTCTTTTATTGGCCTTTCCAGTCATAGTCACAAGGCATATGAAGCTTCACTGCATTTTGATACAGTATAATATAATAGAACAGAATACAATTATAAACCCACATTCATTTCATAGCGCTCCGTGCTTTCATCCTGCAATAAATTACACAGTGAAAGGAATATAGAAGCCTTATAATTATCAGTTGGTATTGTGCATACTCTCAGTGGTGAACTTGGGAATTTACCCATGCAGTCACTGTGTACACCCTCCTGGTACACCCCATTAACTGCATGAAATAAGCCCAACACACATAATACTCTAATTATGCCCCAGTGCACATACGCAAGTGAGGTAGTGTGTTTGTGTGTGTGTGTGTAGACTGCTACAGCTGCTCAAGGATCAATGAAGTGCAGTATAGGCTTCTAGTCATACATTTTAATTCGTGAATTTGCAAAATAATGCTTCGTTCTCGAGTTATGCCTAGTTTTGCTTACTTGGAATGCCATTGCAGCCTTTTGCAGCCTTTTCAGAAGAGTGTGTAGCAAAACTTGTTCACCGAGTGTTGCTACTCTACTTAGTAGTTAGCTCGGCAATAGAACGCTAGCTATTGGTAGCTGCAAGAGTGAGAAGAGAGCTGCAAGGCTCTGCTGATGCAGCCATTAATTTTAGACTTAAAATTTTGGCATTGATCGTTTTTAACAACAATCATGGTCTATCATTACCCACTCTTGAGTTTCCCAAGGCCTGTGATTCTGGATTCTGCCTGCTTGCAGTAAAATTAATTAATATTAATGCAAAATGTTCATCATGATAATTATTAGTAGCTTTATGTTATGTAGCTTTGGCATCTCCACCGAGGCATCAGCACCCGCGGCCGGTGCTTTCATTGTACTACAGTAGAACCTCGATTATCCGGCCCTCGATTATCCGGCCCTCGATTATCCGGAACCTCGATTATCCGGCTTGGCAGTTTTCTTTTTAATCAGATTACATAATTCAGAAAATGGGCGTGTCCCTAAAATGCGCATGCGCGTTGCAGCTGTTACCATGGAGACATGCCTGCTTTTCTTTTGCGCATGCGCAGACAACATGTGGCACTGCTGTTCATCAATAAAGTGGGTGGATCAAGGCGTGGTTTATCTATTCGATTATCCGGCATATTCACTTATCCGGCCTGCTTCTGGAACCAAGGTGTCCGGATAATCGAGGTTCTACTGTATAGTAAACTCTCACAATACTGTTTTGGCAACACGTGCGTTTGGGACTGAGAGGCTTTGTTTTTTCGTATACATAATTATTCATTTAATTATAGAATCGCATCCACTTTTGAGACGTATTATACAATACCTGGCATTTATCGTTATTCCTTCTCTCCCAGCACAACATTCCCAGTATGACAACGTTGCCTCCAAAAGAGACTAGAAAGGCAGTAGTTAGTAGCACAGCCAGCAGAGCATTCCCACCACTCTGAGATAGACCAATTGCAACTGCATGTGAGCATAAATAAATGCACGTGCCAATACTTCAATCATTTGTATATAGGTACTCAATAGAAAAAGTGAGGTACGTGTAGTAGCATATGAATGCCCACACTGTTATACAGATTGACTGTAAAATTTTAACTAACTGTGGACGTAAAAATTATGGGTACCTAGTACAATATCTTGTACCTGTAAGTACTGTGCTGTGTTTTGCAAGTTGCTTGGCATTGTGCACAGTAAATGGGCGTTGTCTATAGTACTACCAAGGGCGTATAAAAGAAGAGAGGGCATGCAACTCCTATATGAGCAGAGTTCAAACGTGGGCGGTTGAATGTGCATGATTGTGCATGAAATGCTAAAAATAAACATTTCTATTTTTAGCACTTCATGCAAATGCACACATTCCTCCGCCCACGTTTGAACTCTGCTAGCTACGTGTACTGATAGTGGAGTTGCATGCCCTCTCTTCTTTTATACGCCCTTGGTACTACTGAGTCTGTAGTAAAGTGAATGTGTCTATTCAGCAAAAAATTTAAATTTGCTAACTTAGTTAGCTAAGCTGTTATAGTGTATATGCATACACATGCAGTACTCTGTTGACTTGCTATACTTCTGTTTATTTGAGCCAGTATGGCAGTTGTTTTAGTTATAGAAGTGTGCACTAAAGAGCAGTAGAGCTTAGAGGACATAATTATATAAAGAAAGTTATCAGTGAACACATTCCTGATTAGATCTAGTAACCACAGTAGTACACGGCAGGAAACGCCCATTTACTGTGCACTATGACAAGCAACTTGCAAAACACAGTAGCTATTATACTGTAGATAATTAGTTTCACAAGTCAGTAAGTATCATAATTATGTTTATTTTAAGTCTTGTAGAACTAGCCGTAAAAGTGTTAGGTATATATAAACCTAGTTTATATAATAGTGTCAGCAAACAACACACTCACTGATAGTGTCGGGTGCAGCTGCAACTGCAGGGGGGCAGGTGACTGCGGGGGGTTCTGTTGTTGGAGATGCATGTGATGTTGTTGTGGTAGTAGTAACAGTAGAGGGGGGATCTAGGCAAAATAACAATTGGTCACTGATCCATAACAAATATCCTCTCATTAATTAAAGATCGACATCAGGGTGTCATACAGGGGGAAAGGGGGGATATCCCCCCCCTAGCTACAATTCCCCCCCCCTTTCAATTATGACTGAGTGTCCATAGCTGGGTATTGAAATAACAGTTGACCTTTTTATAGCAAAATTTTCTGGTTACTTTTCTCATTTCCCCCCTCTACTTTAAAATCTTGTATGACACCCTGGACATGTTGTTCGATCTTAGACTTTTCACATACATGTAAGCTAGCCATGTATAGTATACATACCACCAGGTGTGCATGAATATTCATACACTCGTACTCCTGATACCACCAACTCACCTACAATCTGGATGTTGAATTCCTGTAACGTAAAGCTTTCAGTTTCCTCGAGAGGAAGTATCACCTGTAAGACTGGGTGAAGAGTGTACACATACACCACCAATGAGATGTTCTCTCCATGCAAATCGGGGTCTCCGTTGAGACTGACTTCCATCTCTTTACATTTAGTCCCCACCGCAACACTTATGCAAGTACCGATATCCAGAGTTAGCAGATGATCCAAGCCATTTGTGCTCCCAGGTTGAATGTTGGCTGTTTTGTAGCCAAGACGAAGGTCATAGTTACTTATATCCTCAGTGGTGACATTTTTCACTCCAAAGTACACCCTTTTTGTGTCTCCACGAATTACTTCAATCTTTTGCTCTCCAGCAGGCATTTTGAATGTCTCTGTACAGTGTAAAAGTAGTACACAGTAAATACAGCATCTGCATGTAATACCTGATAGCTATTATAGTCTTAGCTATTCGATCTACTAGCTAGATGGCAATTGGCTCACCAATTTCTGAAGACACCATGGTTGCAAGGATCTGAACACTCCATAGCAAAATCCAGTGATTTTTCTTTGCAAACATTGTGGTATCTAAACAAAAAGCAATTTGAGGATGAGAGAGCTTTACAACAACTTTATACTTGGAAAGCTAAGCTTTTTATATTACAAGAATGCCAATAAAACCACAAATATGATAGATCTTATCTAGATGATGTCATCATCAGTCCATTTGTTTTGAAGCTGAGTAAGGTTGCATATTGAACTGCAAGGCCAAAAGCTAAGGAAAAGGTGAATGCAAACATTTGTTGGCTTGCCAACTAGATCTATACTGTGTGCTAGATTTTTGAGTTAGATTTTTTGTATTTAAATAGATTTGAGTGATAAAATCATGGTCGCGCTCCGTAGAGTAAATCTCCTCAAATTTTTATGATGTCGTAAATTGCGTATCGTATAAAACTTTATATAGATACGTATAATTCAAGTATTTATCTGCTGGGGATCATCAAAGTGCATGCATAGGCGTAATAATATTAATGTTCACTGCATGATGAGTTTCATTGTTTGATAGTTGGGTTGTAAACTGATAAGGGCAAACTTCAAAACTCATTTCCCCCTTCCATAATGCTGAACAGATATAGCTCACTTTCAGGTCACCAAGGGTGTTCTGGGAATAGTAAACGGTAATAGAGTGCAGAAAGTTATGTGATATGGTGGGATTTCCCAGGGAAAGTACCTGACCTAATAAATTCCTGCAAGTTTGTAATCTTATCACAAGCTTTTGGTTTTACAGGACTTCGTTGGTTGTCATGTGCTCTCTAAAATGTGTGCATATGTGCTTTTTGTCTCGAAAGTGCTAGACTGGTTCATTGAGCAAATAATTATACTTATTTACAGCCATGTAATATATATAGTGGAGCCTTTGATTATGAACACCTTCAGGACCTTTGAAATGTCAAGTCTTTTTATTCTGATTTAATTGGAATGTCTTGATAAAAAGATTGCTCGTATTTCAGGGAGTTAATTCATTATTTTTAGTCGCCCTAAAAACTAAATGTTTCATTCGTGCATTAATCTTACATGTTGCTAATTAAAGGTGTTAGCAGCTGTGTAAGCAACGTGCAATAATTATACAGACAGTGTAGCTATAGTGCAATTACAGACAGGTAGGTAAGAAATTCCACTATTCTCCCCACACAGTGGCTTGTGATCTCCTGACCCTGAACAATGGCAATGTCACTTACTCTAATGATAACCGCGGTGAAGGTGCGATGGCATTCTATGACTGTTGCCCTGGTTACACCCTGACTGGAAGCCAAAGTCGCAGCTGTGAAGGTGTGATTTCAGGTGGTTCTTCGTCAGTGCAGTGGACCAATAGCCAGTCATCCTGCGTTGGTAAGTACAGTAAGACACTGGAAATGTTAGCATTCCTGCTAATTACTCTCGAGCTGTTTAAAGCACTTGGTCAAGGCAGACCAACAGTGGGTTGCAATAAAGGGTGGCCTGCTAACACATACAGATCCACCACAAATATATTGTGCTATTGAGAAATTGTGACCCATAATTTAACTTGGGTGTATTATAATTATAGAGAGTGGTCTGCTTGTAGGGACCACAATAGACGATTGGTTTCACTATAGCTGCATGTATGTACTGTAACAAATGTCACCTTTACCCTCTGCAGTCACCCAATGCAACCTGATATTTGAACTGGGTCTCAATGGAAACATTGTCTACTCAACTGAAATCTCAGCATTATCTAGGTACGAGTATTCCACAGTAGCGACTTACAATTGTTCCCTTGGTTACGAGCCGACTGCCAGTGGAGTACGGACATGCTTGGATGGGAATGACGGCACCGTTACTGGTAGATGGAGTAATTCCGAGGTCACTTGTGAAGGTGGGTCACAGCTTAAATAAATTATCTCCGGATGTCCACATGCATTAATAGAATGTGGTACCATTGAAACTTGTCCTTTGTACCATTGATCGTTAATTACGATTTAAGCAGTGCAGAATATTTTTTTATCAGTACCACCTAGCAGATAGCTATAGTCATGCATGGGGTATCTAGAAATAATCCCTAATAACAGTGTATCCCCCCCCCCCCCACACACACACAGTGGCTTGTGATCTCTTGACCCTGAACAATGGCAATGTCACTTACTCTAATGATAGCCGCTTCGAAGGCACAATGGCATTCTACGACTGTTTCCCTGGTTACACGCTGACTGGAAGTCAAACTCGTAGCTGTGTAGGTGTGATTTCAGGTGGTTCTTTGTCAGTGGAGTGGACCAATAACCAGTCATCCTGCATTGGTAAGTACAGTGAGACACTGGAAATGTTGTCTGTCAGTCAGTGAATACAGTTTTCATAAAATTATGTCTTAATTTTATATGAGCGGCTACCATGCATGCCGCATATTTCACAATAATTATCATTGGCGTTTAGTCGAGGCCTATTGAAACCGTGGCATTTAATCGAGGAAATAAATTAACAGCGGAATGTTTGAGCCTTAAAATTGATTTTTTGCTTGCATAATGATATAATTATTTCAAGCAATACGATAGCTTACTACATACAATTCAGTCAATTGGTGCGTATGGTTCATCCATTGTCTTGTTGTCTATTCTCCTTTTCTTGACATGATATATAGCTATAACACTCTGCTCGAGTTTTTGAAAGTAATTGTGATGACTTTCCTTAATTGTATCGGTATAGAGCTGAAAACTGTCCCAAATAAATTCTACCGCTTTTCCACTTCATCTTTTTGCCACTCAAAATGGCGAACGTATGTAACCATTTCCCCTTATATAAATTTGGCCCGGGAAATGGGTGGATCCGCATAACCTCTAGTAAAGGTTGCAGTTCCTCTGTTAGTAGAACCTTATAATTATATTGAGTCCACACTCTTATGCACTGAAAAAACACAGTGGGTGAAATAAAGGGGGGGTGGGACTGCTACCACAAGTCGTAAATTGAAGGCCTATTAACCTGACTGTATTTTGGAGGGTGACGTGCTTACAGAGTGACCTCAATTGGGCAATTATAATATACACTGTCCATGCCGTTTTTGCAGTCTCAAAATCTCACCTTTACCCTCTGCAGTCACCCAATGCAACCTGATATTTGAACTGGGTCTCAATGGAAACATTATCTACTCAACTGAAATCTCAGCGTTATCTAGGTACGAGTATTCCACAGTAGCGACTTACAATTGTTCCCTTGGTTACGAGCCGACTGCCAGTGGAGTACGGACGTGCTTGGATGGGAATGACGGCACCGTTACTGGTAGATGGAGTAATTCCGAGGTCACTTGTGAAGGTGAGTCACAGCTTAACTACAGTAACCCGCGGCCGTATACTAGCTTGCGCTCAAATATGTTTGTGAGTCATAGTTGTTGCACTATCTCAAACTCGGTAACCTTCCTCGACTGCCGTTTATATACCTATACAAGTAATTCAGGAAATAAACTGCACGTGCATTTATGTACATGTATAGTATTCATGTACTCTCTAACTATTATGCTTCTCCACAAGGCCAGTAGTAAATTTAGGAACTTCTATCTTTTATTCAAGGGTAATATTTTGTCACAAGGACATCACTAAGAAAGGACATTTTTCTTCCCGCTACGGTCTCCTCATAATTATGCACAACATGCGCCAGTAACCAACCTGCAAAGTTACACTCTAATATAATAACTGTATGAATTGTTGTTCTTATACAGAGGTGCTGGCTTGTAATCCACTGACTATTGGGAATGGAGTGGTGACCTACTCACAGGCTGTCTTCACTGCGGGGACAATTGCCAATTACTCGTGCAATACTGGCTATGCGTTGTCACAAGTTTTATCTGTCACTTGTGTAATTAATATTCTCTCCCGTGTCACCTTTTGGAACCCAGGAAACAGACCAATTTGTATTCGTGAGTTTCTTATAGTACAACGTTCTGTTATTTTTATATGCTGTAGGAATATATAATTAGCTAGAGCAGGTGTGAATAAGTCATGCACAAATGTGTGTGCCTATATATAAGAGTATGGAATGCTTCTTCTTCATCCGTATGTAAATACTGCGTGACTTAGTCACTAGTGTAGGTGTACTCGGTGGTGGTGCTGGTTGTGCTCTTGAATATCTAGATGCCAGCAAATTTTAAATTAACATGCAGTCTGTACTATACTGAAAACTGACTTAATTTCCATTGATTCTGTATAGAAGCATGTTTAACAGTTGATATCAGTGGCAATTAATGGTTTAGTTGATTGCCTGTCTGCACGGGAAATCATCATAATTAATAATCATTATTTTGACTGCATTGTGCATATACACTGTATTTCAATAATTACAGTGATTCCGTTTTCTCCATTGTTGCAGCCATAAGATGCAATGGCTTGTCAACTGAAAATCTCCTCGGAGTGATCAACTACACACCAGACCCATTTCCTTTATACAACTATGGTACGACGGCTTTGTACACGTGTAACCAAGGTTACCTAGCTAACGGTACCGGAATGAGAAATTGTACAAATTCGATTGTAATAGATGGAACAGTGACTGGTGTATGGAATGGGGACCCTGTCAGTTGTGAATGTGAGTTAATTATGTTAAATAAATTGTCGATCATTAACTCAAGTCACAATAATATACACTCGTGCAAGTCAGAAAATCTTGAAATGTCTACTCGTGACATATATATATAGTGAGCATTACTGCATGACTTAGTTTTGGACTTTGGTCCAATATGCTGTTAGAGTACTAGGTATAGAGAGGATTTTAAATGTGATGATCCTGTACCCATTGATAAGATGTGCATAAATTATGTATATGACTATAACGATCTTTACCAACTATATTGTGATCTTTCACTGATACTCAAACCTGGTGTTCAAACGGGATGATCCTTACCTGATTGATTAATTCTTATACAGTTGTACGTGCTATGTATTTTTATATCTATAGACCACGTACATAGTTAATTAGTGATCGGCATACTACCATATAGGTTGTTAGAGGTGATTGGTACAATTTCCACTAACCAGTGTGAGCACATCGCTGTGCATGCATGCACCCTAACAACTATGGTAGTATAATTATATGCCGATCACTAAACCACATATTCCTTCCTTCCTTCCCCATGCACTACAGCCATCCTCTGCCCTGGCTTACAAGCTCCCGTGGCAGGATTCGTAGCCTACACGTCTCCTGACGGCTCTGAGATAGCCAGGATTGAGAACGGCACTCTGGCTTCGTATTCCTGCTCTGTGGGCCATCATCTAGTAGGACTTGCCACCCTTACCTGTGTAGTGGACCTTGACATCATGGAGGGGCTGTGGAGTGACTCTGAGCCAACCTGTCAGCGTGAGTGTCTAGATTAGTCAGGGCCAGGTTACATGATATGTAATCCCACACATAGAAACATTTGCTTGCCTAACTCAACAAGAGTGCATCCATAAATTATGCACTCCTGTTTACACTTATAAATATTAGGTTGGTGGTTTTAATCTTTCCCATGCACTAATTATATAGTATGTGTTTGTGTGTACTTACCCCTAGAGTTAATAGCATTTCTGTCAATAACTACACAGTCCAATTAACTAGGCTATTTAATAGTCGTGCATTATGGTGACGTCTATATTATAGTGATGGATCGTAATAATCCTCACACTTTGTTGTCCTATCTATAAGGTATTGGGAGGAAGTTGTCCCCTCACTCATTTGTACACTTGTGTGTTAGATAATGTTCCCACTATAATTAACTGTTAACACACTATTCTATCCCTCATTTGGTTTTACTGATGCTGTAACAGGTCCTTCACTCCGTACTCAAGTTGTACATGTATGTGTAATATAGATTCCACTTTTAATTGACTAACTAGAGCTAGTAACAGTCATTATATCATTTGTATCGATCTCCAATAATTCCCTGGGAATTATGGCTTATGGCTCTGTTAAACACACTCAAGTCGGTGCATAGAGATTTGATTCTTGTGTAATCCGATCTGTCACACCTATCAAAACTGCTGTCTGCACTAATCACATAGTGGGGAGTTGTTATCGGTGTAAAGGTTCCACTGTAGTAGTTTTTTTGTTGTGTAATCTTATTGGACCACCCATGCAGGCATTGTGGGTGTCCGAGCTCGGACACTAATTGGGAGTTATCCCTCATACTTTGCCATCATTCTGTTTTTGATCACTTAATTTCTTCCTCTTTTCTCTAATTCCACGTACATTAATTGCGAACATATAGTTTGGCTTAATGGTTTCACACTGCACATGGTAGAATTTCACAGTTCATTGGCTAGGAACATCTAGGAAAGATGTGGAATGGTTTTTTTCAAGGCATAATTTATGGGTCCTACATGTATAATAGTGTATCATAATAGTGTATATTGGCCTGTGTGTCCTGATCGTACCCTAGATTTATAATTTTGCGAAGTATGATAGGCATCCTGTTTCCCTGTATAGGGTACCGTATTACTAGAATGTTTTGCGAGCATCAAACATTTGCGAACTTTGTGACGGTTGATCAATTCGCAACAATAAAATCCGCAAAACCTAGTAAATGCACACGATCCTTGCCAGAACGCAATAGTTAGATTGCAAAGGGTCAACTTTTCTGCTGATTTGGCTCATTCGATCGCAAAGGTTTTTTCACCTGTAAAATATTCTAGTAATACGGTATTGACTAGGTTGAATAATCCTGTACTCACTTGTTGTATTATAATACTGTGCTGCTCTGGAATATTATCACTTAGTATTTCGTTGACTAGTGTTGATAACCCCATACCCACCTGTTGTGTACTAGCTGTGCTGATCTAGAATCGAACCCTAATTCTTTGTCACTCGTGTAGCCCACTACCGTACCATCAAAAGTTGATAGGGCAGAAATTTGAATGAGAATACTGTGATTTATAGGGTACACTAACTAGTGTGGATAACCCTGCACTTGTTGTTTGACCTTTGGTTGAAACTACCCCTGCTTTCCAGGTAACGTTTACACTGGACTAGACAATTATAAGCACAAGGTGAACTAAGGGCTTCTACTGTTACAGTGTGCCTATATTCACAATCTATACATGTTATTCATGCACTCCTGATGTGGTTAGGGAGTGTTTGTGTGGGGATGCTTTTTAGGTATAATGTGGGCTTCATCATTATTATGATAGCTTAAAGGAACCGCTGTTGCTAGGTTTTTTAGGTATAGATCATGTATTCCCTGGGTATCTTTGTACATGTACATGTGTTATTCCTATAATTATGTGTTACATCAAGCTGATGTACGTGTGTGGTATTGTCTTAGCTCAGTCGTATATACATGTAGCAGGTACTCACTATGAGAAGGATTTATTTGAGGCCATGCATCGATCAATTTTCGTTAAACTACATATAATTATAGCTAACAGATAGTAATAGTCCAAACAGACATAGCTAGTATATATTACATGTACGTTCATAAACTCTGAAATGCAATCACTCAGCCTGCATGCTTTTAACCACGTAAGAGGCTAACTCACATCATCACGTAACTTACAGGCAATTTAATTATTACACTTGAAAGAACCAGGGATCTCCCCCCATTATTCCTGATGATAAATCACCCTGTCTAAACTACATAAGAGGCTCAGAGTCAGTAACGTACAGGCAATTTAAATAAGCCCCAGGGATTTCTCTCCCATTATTCCTAATAGGTACACTGTTCTTTAATCTATAATAGGCTATATGTAAACTATCACAATGGTATGTAAGTTGTATTAATTGCTTATATTCTGTGCCAAAGGCTGAATATATTTTCATGCACTCGTGAAGCAGCTAGGGTATATAGCTATTAAGTTAGTCCTAAGACACGCAACTAGCTAGTATATACATGTACGTACATTACTAATTACCCACGGATTTCCAGCCCACATTATTTCTTGATGAATCACCCTGTGTAACCACATAAGAGGCTCACACGTCCCATGTCACAATTTGAGAGCAATTTAATTATTGCACTTGAAAAAACCCAGGGATTTTTTCCCCTTAATGAATAGGTACACTGCCCTTTGTCTATAATATATAAATAAGTATTATCAACTGACAAGAGCTCGTTAGGAAGAGTACCAACACCCAGAAGAGGTCTGACATGCGTACCCGAATCACTACAAGTGCTAGTGTATTGGCCTGGACGAGGTATATGATAGCAACTAGCTGCTGTTGTTAGGTTTTTTAGGTTCTGTTTATAATTGCATTCCCTGCTGGGTATCTTTGTACAAGTGCGTATATATAGTTGCTAGTCAAAGCTGGCCGGTATAATTATGTGTATGAATAGGTCGTGTGTTACATTAGGCTGACGTGTGTAGTAACACATTAAATTTAGCTCAGTCGTATACCGGCCTGCTTATAGCAAGGCCAAACATATTTTATATGCATGCATGCATTGATTAATAATTATAGCTACGTATTACAGAAATTAGTTTGAATCTAATAATAGTCTTACATGCACGTACAGCTAGTATATACATGTACGTACATAAAATACATAAAACTCCAATCACCCTGCTTAGCCACATAAAGGCTCATCATCACGTGACTTGCAGGCAATTTAATTATTACACTAGAACGACCCGGGGATTTCCCCACCATTACTTTTTGATGAATAGGTACACTGCCCTTTTTGTCTATCCTAAGTACGTAATTAATGAATGTTAATTGCATATCAGTTGTGCCAAATCTTCATGCACTCGTGAAGGGTATATAAAATACATGTACATGTATAGTTTAGTCCTAAGACACGCAGCTAGCTACATGTAGTAAAAACACATACACTTAAAATTTACCCAGGGACCCCCCCATTATTCCTCAATGAACCATCCTGTGTAACCATATAAGAAGCTCACATCCCATGTAACTTTGAAAGTACCCTGGGGATCCCCCCCCCCATTATTCCTTGGTGAATATATGGGTACACTGCTCTTTGTCTATAGTCTTGGACGTTTGATGACAGCCAGATTAGTTCTTCACCACTTACAGGTTGTAGTTCAGGCTCTACACAGACGTCACTGTCCCGTTGGAATGCAATTAAAACAAACCACAAAATGCGTAATGCGTGGGTGATATTATTTCAGCCTCGATAACAGACCGCCAGTGATGTACTTTATACTCGAGGCCGATAATATTTTTGTGCAGATAATTGGGGCGAGCAAAGCGAGTCCCTTCCTAGTGATGAACGTTGCAATTTTGTGTGTGTGTGTGTGTGTGTGTGTGTGTGTCATGGACCGGCACGATATTTGTTTTTTGTACTCATGAGACCCTTTACCAACTTTTATGTGAAAGCTGCGCATGGGCACAAGAGCTAGCTACACTCAGGAACGAAGGCTCAGACAAGACACAGAGACTCTTGAGGCTACAAGCACGCCTACGTACAGCAGGTCAAAGCAGCTCAGATGGGGACCTTCTGAGCCTAAGATCACACAGGCACGCCTGCAGGAGGTCACAGCAGCTTACTTGCCATGTTTCACTTCCAAGTCTTGTGTTTTTGTGATAATAAACCTGCTAGCTCAACAGGACAAAACATAGATCGAAACCAGTCACTACAGCAGGTCAGAGCAGCTCAGATGGAGACTTCTGAAGTTGCACAGGCACCTTTAGACAATATAGCACTACGGCATGCAGGTCAGACCAGCTCAGATGGAAACTTCTGAGGCCACACAGGCACGCTTACAACAGGTCAGAGTAGCTTACTTACCCGGCAAGGATTGTTCACAGTATACTATCTTGTAATTTGGGTCCAGCAAGAAGTGATAATATCTCCTTGCTCCTAACCTTGCTCCTCATGTTAGTTTGCATAGCCAGCTCTTTCATGCTGAACTTTCACTCATACATATGTTTCACCTTGATGTTACACCACAGTCAAAGACCACAACAACCCTACACCACTCAGAATAATTGTCACGGGTATACAGCTGGCACAGTCATATCTAATCCACTGAATCAGACTACTCGTTTATATTCACTGTTCCACAATTACTGTTACTGATTTCATTTCATTTCCTAAATTACCACATCATGCACTGTACTGTACAACAAATACACAAATTGCTTGCTCGCCCCAAACATGCTCTGCATGCTCCTAGTTATAGGCTACGTAAGTATTACATGTACTAAAACTATCACAGGTAGCACTCACTATATATATAATTATACTTATGAAACCTGCTTGTGGAATAATTTATTATGGTACATAACATACAATTCCAGTGGCTACTCTTGCTTCTCCTGCCAAAACATGTTTTAAGCCATTGACCCTCACACACTCCACCGTATAGCGGGTTATTTTCGTATTTAGTTTTGTATTGTAGAGCATAATTATCATACGAAAATTAAAACTATTCTACCGCAATAGCTTCAACGTCACTATCCTGAGCTGTACTATTAGAATACGAAATATTTAATTGAGCATAATAACTACTCATAAGAGTATACAAAAATAAAATTTTCCAAAGCAATAATATACGTACATATATGTAACTACTATAATATAGTTAGTCAGTACAAGGTTGAGTATCAGGGATGATGTAACAGCACAATTGTCTTCACTGCTCGTGTGCTTCAGTTCTCAATTCAGTCACTGAAATTGCTGACACTCAACAATGCTATTGAATGGGTTCTCCAGTCCCTTAGTCAGATGCAAGCTGTTGACTGTCTAGTTGGCTGTGGACTGGCTGCTCTGGATCTTGCTGAGTGGAAATCTGCAAAAATACGTACAAATGTCATGACACGTACAGACAGTATTCATGTGTTCTTCAAAATGTGCATGTTGTTCCAGGGGAGGGGATAGTGTACATCTATGTATTGCCTTTGGTTACTACTTACTTAAACACTTACTTTTTTGTTCCTCTTCATGTACACCACCACCATAGCTAATGTTGCTATTAGAGCCACGATGATCAGCACACAAACAGCTACGGCAATGATTAGTCCCATGGAAGCAGAATCAAGAGCTCCTGCAAATAGAACATATTATTTTATATAATTGACCATAATAATATTATTAAGAGGCGAATTAAGGCAATTAGCTAGAAGTTAATTGTGAAACGTACCTTTGTTACTGTCAGTATTGACGACAATACTAGCAGTAGTTGGTGTCTGGTCAGTGGGGCCTGCATGGTTGTAAGGTTAAATAAAAAGATCCCCACTATCGCTAGATCTACTGTGGCAATGCTATATATATACTTGCTTGTCAACAGTGACACTCACCAGTAGTAGTAGGTGGTCGATGGCGCTGGAGTTTAATTGTGGAAAGAGTCTTCACTTTCCTAAATGATGATATATTGTAGAGGCTGAATGAAATGCTCTGGAATCTGTGTTTTCTTCTCCACAGCGTTATTTGTGCCTCCATACACTGCCATGTGGGTTGGTTACTGTCTTTACAACTATTATAGGTAACAGTGTAACTGCCTCGAGGCTTTTCTCGATGTACACGAAATGTTCCGACCGCCACATTCAGAACGAGGTTTCGGAGGGACGAATCCTTTGAGGTGATCTTGAAGGTGATTTTTGTCTTGTTCACATTAAGGAATATTGTATCTCCAGCTGGATCCTGTTCTTGATCTGCAAGAAGTTTAGTACTAGTACAGTAGAAGATGGCATTGCATGTATTGTGCACATTGTTTACAGTGTTAGCTATACAGCTAAGCTACATGTATAGCTAGCCATAGATCTAGTACCTGTGTCTGCTTGTGCTTGTAGCACAAAGATAGCCAGGGTTATGACCACAAGTAAGTAGCTGAGCTTGTTTCCAGGCATGTTCTTCTTTTCTTGGTATTCATTATTTTGCCTTGGATCAGGTTGCTTTTATTGAAGTAGCTAGCTATAGCTATCATACAGATCTAGGTGCTTTTGAAAAGTCCCAGGTACTTTTCCCCAGTTGTCTAAATTTAGATCAATACAGTCACTACGCACGTGGACAGGATGCCAATATAAATAATTATGTATAGTTTTATTTTTAGAGGAAGTTCAATTTCCTGTTAGAGAAAGAGATTGCGGTCAATACTAATTAAATATTCATGCACTCATACCAGTGCCATACTTTACTTGCACTGTACTTGACTTCTACTGAGAGTACCTACATATGCCTACTTTGCATGCACTAAATCATAGCTTCCAAGTTACATCACAAGACGGTTGAGAGAGCCAGATACCACACTCAGCCAATAATTGGTACCCCCCAGACTTTTGGTGATATCTTTTTTCTGACAAAGCAATTTTGTTGATGGGTTGGCCATCAAAAACTTCTTACAATGCAAAAAAAAAATGAAGTTGTGCAGGGGTAGGAATCCTGAGATATGGGGTCAGCAATAATCAGCTGTAATCAAGACCACAATGCCACAAATGTGACAGGGCCTAGGAAAACAACCCTTATGGAGCAAACTAATTAATTGTATTTTATTGCTTAATTAAATAAAGCAGTGCTTAAGCTTCAAATTGATTACAATATCACTCACTTTGCACCTTCCTACCTCAAAATATTTTCGGGTGAAAGGGGGACAGTATTGACCTACCGTTTTGAGAAACTAATGTTCCAAGTTCTATCCGCATGCAAGAACAGCCTGGCATGAAAAAATTCAATGGCTGCCTTGTAACGGCTATACAAAAAAATTTTCGGATAAAAAATTTTTTTTTTAAGTTAGAGGAGATGTTGAAGTTACTTCTTATGAAAGAAAACCAAAATCCTAAAATAGCTCTAATATTTTACTTTGTAGTGTACTGAACATTATTAGTTTGCTCCATAAGGGTTGTTTTCCTAGGCCCTGTCACAAATATCGAAAACAGTAGTGTAGCCTCGACTCCAGCCCCTTGAATAGTGGGCCTGGTATTTACTGTTAGCGCGTGGGTGGACAATTAATTTATTATTTACCGTATTTTATCTCATTGAACGTTAAAACAGTTATTGTGATAAAGAACAGAAAAAAGAAAAAGAAGAGGCTACCTCTCTGTATATACTGTAGACAGAGACAGCTAAGTAAAACATCAGCTCTGTAGATTTATTCATTAACTTGAGGCTCGGATCGGATACACACTCAGGCGACAAGTTAATCTCATAAGAAATTAGTTAAACCTGTGGGTAAAAAATAAATGTGGATAAGTACAGTGGCTGTGACGTAACATAATGTGAGGACTACTTATTGATTTACACAATAGATTTACCATTGAAAGCACTATCCATTAATACACACTCAAGCAACAAGTCCGGATACACACTCAAGCAACAAGTCCCTCGGATCGGATACACACAAGTCCCTCGGATTGTAAACACATTCAGGCCACACAGTTCTCGGATCAGATACCACGTATTTACTCTGTGACCAATTTTCGGCAAATGTCACAACAATACTTCCTTCCAGATCTCAGAGAGAATGGCACTGAACGTCGAACAGACACACCAACACTTTGAAGATGGCTTCACTCAGAAACAAGAGGAGAAATCACCATCACTACACTTCTTTCAGAGAGAGGTGCACTGGTCCTGTCAAGCTTCACATCAATCAAGAAAGGGAGTGTCTGGAAAGCAGATGGACTTGCTCTGGGACTTGCCATAGCCGGTACCCACATAAACACCAGCGTACAGACACTTCAACCCCTCCAGCTGCTTGTCTTTCAAGACTAGACCTGGTTTTCCAACACAGGATAACGCGTACGCGAGAGCAGAAGAGAAGGTAGCAGCCATTACACAACTTGGACTAGATTTCTTTTTTCAATGACATCATTATAAATGAAACGGATATCAATGTTTTACAAACTAATGCGGAATAAGAATACTGATAAATATACTGCAATTTACGATTACCCAGATTCTGGGTAATTCTGGCGCATGCGTAAACAGTGTATACCAGGCCGCCTTTCTCAGCGGCTTGGAATCGAGGCTAACAGTAGTGTTACAGCACACAGCAGGTGAATACAATCTAGTACTGCATGCAAAAACAGTACAGTAATATCACACAGTAACAATAACATTGTCTAGACTAGAGTGAGATGGCGTCAGGTACAAGGATGAGTCGGGAAACAATCCTCTTTGCCAAAAAGTGCAAACTTTGTCTTGCACACTTTGTTTTGATGAGCGGTACACCATCAAAATAGTATAATCCATCAAAAAAACCATACAAAGACATACATACTGGCGCTGCACCCATGTGTATTGAATGTTTGCCAGGCTTGCCGTCACGATATAACTAAGGTACTTGACACCTTTGTACCTCGATGCCTAGCTGGCAATGAGTATCATATCTGAGAGAGAAAGCAAAGCATAATTATATATGCAGTGTTAAAGCATGTGATAGCAATGTGTTCGCCTTGTTGTTGTAGTCGATATTTGTGTGAAAGAGTGTTGGAAACGAAAAAATACCAACATTAAATTGTGAGCAATGGCTCGAAGCCAAAAAATGACAGTAAACAGACTACAATTGTAAGTAATCTCACCTAGCTCTGGGGATACATATAATAAACTACTTTTGTGCTACCCGAAGTGTGGTACTAGTAGTCTACCATCAACCACAGCTTGATTTGCATGCATGCAATGTTTTTATCAAGTTTTCCCCACATGTTTACATCTTGGAGTTTACATGTAAGGCTCATAAACGTGTGATATTTATTTTTCTGACAGGTTCCACAATATACTACTTGGAGAGCCTCTTACTTATATTCTCACCTTTATTAATCCTGAAGTTTACAGTGTGCACACGCTTTATATCCAGTCAGTGGAAAGAAATGTGATCGGCTACAAGAGTTCTTACAAACTTTATCCAGAAAAAACTGGCTGGAAATAGCTCAGGACGTGCAAACATCAATAGATCTTGTTTATTGACTCTCCCTCTCTCATAAATTCTGCCTTATACATCTGATCACAGTTAGTATTTAGCCCATGCAAGAAAGGAGTTCTCCCAGAGACACTACATACGCAGCCATTTTCTCAATTTGTTTACTATTTTGATTATGTAACAAAAATAAAATTCACGTGAATTGACCGTGTGCGTAGTGACTGTATTCATTGTGTCTACCCACTACAGTTTTTGGCATGCAGTTCTGCACATGACTTAAATTGTGCATTGCATAAAAATAATCACTGTTGAATACAACGCCTAACTCTGTGCTGGGGTCAAAGTACGATCCGTCTACACGCTCTGTGGTGAGTGTGTCGATGGTAAGGCCGGGCCGTCTAGTGTTCAGGGGTGGTGGTCCAGTAGTGAGCGTGTGGAGGGTTACCTGCATGTGCGTGCGCAGCAGGGGTAGAGCGATGAGTGTGTGGACACAAAAATGAGCTGTTTAAGCAAACTAGACACTTTCATGGACTGCTTTAACTGCTAATGAGACAGTATACGTAGTTGAAAAATAATAGGCTAGACACGCAGTGCTCAAAATTGCTAGTTTTTAGTGCCATTTCGGTTTGGGAGAGATTTGAAGAAAATTTTACGGCTAAGGTCCAAAAATTACACAGAGTAAGCTTGAATAAATTGTCAAACTTTTGATAATAAAAATTTGTCCAGAAATACTTTAGTTCTGGAGATAATCGATGTTACATACATTTTTTTTACGATCACCATTATTATCAGCTAAAATTAGTTCCCACTACAACAACTTTTGGGGTTTGAATCATGTTGTAGCTTATTCTTTTACCTATACAATGGTATTAGCACAATTTCATAAATGTTTCGATCTTGACATTTATACAACTACTCACCTATTTTTGTATTCTACTCTCTAGACGGATGCCCTGTAGTTGGTCTGTTGGTAAATCAGATTTGTTTTCTGTCTTAGTTCTGTAAATTAGCTAGCTCTTACTCATTGAATGAATCGCCTCAGTTTGAAGAGGTACATGTAAAGCCAATGGTAAATTATGCATTATTATGTTATTGAAATCGAAAACTGCCTCCCTTTCTTGTGTTTTAATATCAAAAGCGTGAACATGATGTACTCCCAAAGCCACAAATAATTGTTTGTAAAGGAGATTGGTCACTCAGTCCAGAGTCCAGTCCAAAGTCCATGGTACAATGACCCAGGAAGTGTCATATATGACCATGGAAAACCACAAACCACAAAAACCATGTGAATATGATGTCACAATTAAACCAGAAAAGGGAATTAACCAGGGGGTTTGTGCCTTTTGCATGATTGGTATACCTTGGGGAGTAGCCACAGGAAGCATTGGTACGATAAAGCTGACTGTGTGTGTGTAATCAGGCTGTAATACGACTACGTGCAAATTTAATATCAGCTTATAATTATACTTAACTCGTGGATTTGCAAACTAAAGCTTCTTTCACGAGTTTTATGGGAAGGCTGTTGCATTCTTCAAAATCGTACTAAGCTCATTCAAAGTTTCTTGTTAAGCCATTTAATCAATCACATAAACAATGAAAAGGATATGTTTGAGGTAATTATAAAGTATGTTTGTACAAGGAGGTGTTCAGTGTATGTCAGGGTAACTACATAATTATAGCTATATACGTGTCTAGTTATAGTTAGGTTAAGCCTCAGGGATGACGTATGTAGCAACACTTCACTGCTTGTGGGCTTCGTTCTGTTCTCAACTCAGTCCCGAAATTAATCTCTCAGTCTCACTATCGCTCAACGATGTTATATTGAAGGGGTTATCAAGTTGCTTATTCCGATGGTGGCAATCCAACCAAATTGATAGCTAGGTCTCTCCTCCAGCCTTTCGACAGCACACACACAACAGCACTAAAACAAGAACGCCGATTAAGAACACGATCACCAGCGACAACGCAACAATGATCCCTACAGTGGCAGGACCTGAGCATCTGAGTGGTTCTGTGTGGAAGAATATGGTACTACAATGAATATTTCTAAGGGGTGCGTCTTTACTTTTAGTTGTTAGTATTAGAGCTCAGTCTCACCGGTGTTGCTTCCAGAGTTGGTGCTGGTAGTGTCACTTGTGGTAGCCATAGTTGTGGTACCTGGGAAATACACTTGTCACGACTCAATTGGATATTCACATGCAACTGTACATTTTGTGTCACCATGCAAAAGTATGGGGACCACCACAACAATAACTGGTAGCTAATGGTCTATATACATGCAATGCCTATAGTCTAGAAATACTTACCGAGAGTTGTTGGTGAATGTTGAGCCAAGTCAATCGCAGTGAGATGGTAAACTAACTTTAACTTAAACCTAGTGGTACGGTACAGATCAAAAGACATTTGCTTAAATTTTACTCCTTCCTTCATCTGTCTAAGAGTGATTTGGACTTCTTTGCAGCTCCATTGGGGGTTGTTGCTGTCTGTGCAGCTATTGTAGATGACTGTGATATTAGAGTTTTTTTTATTTACCGGGATCAGGAATTCTCCGAGTGTAACTTTCAAGTAAAGTTGTTCGAATTGAGACTCGTTCGAAGAGACACGAAGTGTAATTTTTGTCTTTGGTCCCTCGAGCACTAGTGTGGGTCCTGGTGGAGACTGCTTCAACTCTGCAAGAATTTTTTTATATAAAGTGCATAAAGTATGGTAGTACATATTGTATATAGAAGAGCATCCTACAATAATTATATTTGAGATCAGTCAGTTGAGCACCATAGATAATCTATGAGTCCACTTAGCTAGCTAACAATCTACTCCGTTCCAGCAACTATAAAGTTTTTACTAGTAGAAATACAAACAGACTCACTCAGATTCCGAGCATTGAATGTAACAGCTTTTACTGACTGCAAGGTCATGATGACTGCCAGCACAATAATGTAGCTGAGGTAGCCTCTCATGTCTACTGCTTTGTTTGACAGTTCCTTGGTTGAAATATGAGAAAGTTGTATTCATGTTTGCAAGTCCAAGTCGTTTATTTATACTTGTACAATGAATGTATGTGCATGTGCATTGGTGTGGAGTGGCAGGGGGGATATTTTCAGGAAGTTCCCCAGGTTTTTTTTTGTTTTGTTTATATAGCTAAGGATCTGTAATGTGAGATCTCTGGTGTATTACCAGACATCCTCGATCATATGATCATAATTATGCCTCGGTGCGCATGCGCAAGCGAGGTATACGGTAGTGTGTTTGTGTGTCTGTGTGTGTGTAGACTGCTACAGCTGCTCAAGGATGAATCAAGTGCAAGTTTCTATAGGCTTCTAGTCATGTTTACTTGGATTTTAATTCATGGATTTGCAAAATAATGCTTCGTTCTCGAGTTATGCCTAGTTTTGCTTACTTGGAATGCCATTGCAGCCTTTTCAGAAGAGCACGTAGCCAAACTTGTTTACCGAGTGTTGCTACTCTACTTAGTAGTTAGCTCTGCACTAGAACGCTAGCTATTGGTAGCTGCAAGAGTGAGAAGAGAGCTGCAAGGCTCTGCTAATGCAGCCATTAATTTTAAACTTGAACTTTTGGCATCGATCGTTTTTAACAACAATCATGGTTGATCATTACCCACTCTCTGAGTTTTTGCATGCAGCAAAATTAAATTGTTTATCATGTGCATAAAAGCTATTAGTAGCTTTATGTTATGTAGCTTTGGCATCTCCACTGAGACATCAGCACCCGCGGTGCTTTCATTATTTTAGGCACTCTTTTTAGAGTGTGCGTATTTATATAATAGCACTCACTATGAAACATGCTTGCATTTATCTTGTACGTACATTGCATATCACACAATGTGTGGCTAGTTTTGCTTCTCCTACCCTACAGTGATCATGTGACAAATTTCTTGTTGTTTTAAGCCATCGACCACATGACATCGTTTATAGCTGACTCATAAAATTATATCATTTTAATCCATACAACAAATAACATTTTGCACAGAAAAAGAGGTGATGTCTGAGCAATATACGTACACACATGTGTACCTAACTACTAGTTAGTCAGTATCAGGGATGATGTGGTAGCAACACTTGGCTTCACTGCTCGTGTGCTTCAGTTCCAATTGAGTCACTGAAATTGCTGACACTCAACGATGCTATTGGGTTCTCCAGTCCCTTAGTCATGTGAGCTGTCCACCAGTAACGTCTAGTTGGGCTGGGTTTGGTTCTCTACATCTTGAGTGGAACCCTGCAAAAATACGTACAAGCGTGTCATGGCACAGACAGTATTCATTTCAAAATGTGCATGTTGTTCCAGGGGAGGGGATAGTGTACATCTATGTATTGCCTTTGGTCATTTTTCTGCTTACGTAAACACTCACATTTTTGGTCCTCTTCATGTACATCACCACCATAGCTAATATTAGAGCCACAATGATTAGCAGACAAACAGCCACGGCAATGATTAGTCCCATGGAAGCAGAATCAAGAGCTCCTGCAAATAGAGCATACAATGTCATTGACCATCATAAGAGGCGAAGGCAATTAGTTTAGTAGAAGTAATTGTAAAACGTACCTTTGTTACTGCCAGTATCGATAATACTAAGAGTGGTTGTCAACCTGGTCAGTGTCTGGTCAGTGGGGTCTGCATGGTTGTGAGGTTAAATAAAAAAGATCCCCACTATCACTAGATCTATACTGTGGCAATTTTGCTAGTCAACAGTAAACTCACCAGTAGTAGTAGGAGGCTGGAGTTGAACTGTGGACAGAATTTCCTCTTCTACAATACCATTGTAGAGGCCAAATGAAATGTTTTGGAATTTGTGCTCTCTTCTCCACAGCGTTATTTGTGCCTCTTTACACCACGATGTGGGTTGGTCACTGTCTGTACAACTGTTATAGATAACAGTGTAATTGCCTCGAGGCCTTTCTTGATGTACACGAAACGTTCCGACCACCACATTCAGAACGAGGTTTCGGAAGTACGAATCATTTGAGGTGATTCTAAAGGTGATTTTAGTCTTGTCCACATTAAGGAATATTGTATCTCCAGCTGGAGTCAGTTCCTGATCTGCAAGAAGTTTCAAAATATGCATTAACTACAGTAAAAGACATATCATTGCATGTACACATTAACAACAAGCTACAGCTATACGTATAATAGCTAGCTAGTATTACAGCCACTCACTAGTGTCTGCTTGTGCTTGTGGCACAAAGATAGCCAGGGTTATGGCCACAATGAAGTAGCTGAGCTTGTTTCCAGACATGTTCTTCTTGTTTTCTTGATTTTAATATCTTTATCACAAGCAGGATTATTATCACAAGCAGAATTACCCATTATATATGCAAGTAGATCTATATAGCTAGCTAGCTGGATTTAATGATTCCCTGGTACTTACCCATGGGCCCAGTAGATCTGCTGATCTGTGGTTAATTCTGTCATCGTGCACAAATTAATGACCTACAATGCTATGAATAACATTATTTCACAACTTTAGCAGAACAGCTGCAGTGAAATTGCAGACAAATCTATCTGTGAAAATAATTATGTCACCTTAAGGTAACTGTACTGCATAACTCTGTGGTCGAAACAATCATCGAATGCCTCTTCTTGACGACAGCTTAGAGGTTATGCACAGGGCGTGGTCATGCAACACCCACGTGGATCATTGTCAACCACGTTGAGTGGCAAAAAAACTTTTTTTACACACAAGTGGATAGTAAATAGCACAATTGATCGACGTGTTTATGCAAAAACGATATGCTAGTGTATATTCAGTTGGTAAACCAGTATTTTTTGTGTGTGTGTGCAGGACGTCTTAGTTTCTGTAAATTAGCTAGCTCTTACTGAATCGCTTCAGTTTGAAGAGGTGTAAAGCGAATTACCAATTATGCAATCATTATGTAGAAAACTGTCTCCCTTAATTTCTTGTGTTTTAATATTAAGAGCGTAAACATGGTGTACTCCAAAGCCACAATTCAAAGAGCCCAATTAAAGACTTTCTTTGGCACGGATTTTGTGTTGATTGAAGCTTGTAACTGCTGTTAAGCACATTATTATATTATTTGAAGTGATAGCAGCATTTGCCCAACTCTGCGTCATTAGTTCACTGATAGATTTTTTATGCTAGCAACACTTCCCAGAAAGTGCACATGCCTTTGTGCAGAGTCTTTCATCAGGAGTATCATGTGAATGCACTGCCATATGGGGAAACCACAAAAACAAATGTGGCTTCAAGGCACAATCCAGAACAAAGGTACAAAGGGAATTAACCAGGGAATTAACCAGGGGGTTTGTACCTTTTGTATGTATGCCATAGATGGACTATGTTTATATTTAGTGTGACATAATTATAGTGTGACATAATTATACCTCGGTGAGTAGCCACATGCAGGAAGCATTGGTACTGTAAAGCCGGCTGCCTGTAATGCGACTAGAATTAATATCAGCTTCTATAGAGTTCTATAGACTTTTAGAACTGACAGGTTGGATTTAAAATCTACAGAAACAAGATCACACAAGCAGCCATTGATGTACAGCAAAGCACAACACACATTTTTTGACAACTCAGTACAGCCTACATCCAGCCATACAAGTAGAGAAGCAACACTCGGTGAACAAGTTTTGCTGCTACGGACTCTTCTGAAAAGGCTGCAATGGCATTCCAAGTAAAACTAGGCATAACTCGAAAACGAAGCTTTATTTTGCAAATCCACAAATAGCAAGCAAATGACTAGAAGCCTATAGAAACTCTTACTTGCACTTCGTTGATCCTTGAGCAGCTGAAATAGTCTACACACACACACACACACACACACAAACACACTACCGTATACCTCGCTTGCGCATGCGCACCGAGGCATAAAAAGCACACTTGTACTCCAGTACTTGCACTTGTGTTCAAATTCACAGCACAAATATAGCTGCTTCCTATGTTATGGTTATCATAAATCTAGGGACCTTCAAACTTACACAGTGGGCTAAAGATGGTCTCAGCTCACAGACAGCAGTCTTAGATTACACGTGGGTCAAAGTTCAAGATATATTGGCAATCGGCGTTTGGACATTGGTGCATATCTGGAGGTCAAAGGTCACAAACATTGGCAATGCATTATTGGTGCATGACGCTACCTCCAGGGCCACTGTAAAAACCACAAACCATGCACAAAAACCATGTGAATATGATGTCACAATTAAAACAGAAAAGGGAATTAACCAGGGGGTTTGTGCCTTTTGCATGATTGGTATACCTTGGGGAGTAACCACAGGAAGCATTGGTACGATAAAGCTGACTGTGTGTATGTGTAATCGGGCTGTAATACAACTACAAATATCAGCTTATAATTATACTTAACTCGTGGACTTGCAAACTAAAGCTTCTTTCACGAGTTTTATGGGAAGGCTGTTGCACTCTTCAAAATCATACTAAGCAAATCTTTTCGTTCATTGTTAAGCCATTAATCAGGAATAACAATTATGTTTGAGGTAATTATAATGTATGTTTGTAAATAAAACAAGGAGGTGTTCAGTGCATGTATGCAGAGTAACGTACATAATTATAGCTATATACTTGTCTAGTTGTAGTTAGGTTGAGCCTTAGGGATGACGTATGTAGCAACACTTCACTGCTTGTGGGCTTCGTTCTGTTCTCAACTCAGTCCCGAAATTAATCTCTCAGTCTCACTATCGCTCAACGATGTTATATTGAAGGGGTTATCAAGTTGCTTATTCCGATGGTGGCAATCCAACCAAATCGATAGCTAGGGCTCTCCTCCTTCAGCCTTTCGACAGCACACGCACAACAGCACTAACACAAGAACGCCGATTAAGAACACGATCACCAGCGACAACGCAACAATGATCCCTACAGTGGCAGGACCTGACAATCTGAGTGGTTCTGTGTGGGAGAATATGGTACTACAATGAATATTTCTAAGGGGTGCTTCTTTAGTTTTAGTTTTTAGCTGTAGAGCTTAGTCTCACCGGTGTTGCTTCCTGGCTGTTCAGAGTTGATGCTGGTAGTGTCCTCACTTGTGGTTACCATAGTAGTGGTACCTGAGGAAATACACTTGTCACGACTCGATTGGATAGTCATGCACAACTGTACACATTTTGTGTCACTATGTAAAGTATGGGGACCACGTACCACAACAATACTGGTAGCTATAATCGTCTATATAGTCTAGAAATACTTACTGAGAGTTGTTGGTGAATATTGAGTCAGTTCAATCGTAGTGAGATAGTAAACTAACTTAAACCTAGTTGTACGGTACAGATCAAAGGACATTTGCTGAAATAATCCAAATTCTTCCCCTCCCTTCGTCTGTCTAAGAGTGATTTGGACTTCTTTGCACCTCCATTGAGGGTCGTCGCTGTCTGTGCAGCTGTTGTAGATCACTGTGAGATTTGAGTTTATTGTATTTGCCCGGATTATGATTTTTCCGAGTTTAACTTTTAAGTAAAGTGTTTCGAATAGAGACTCGTTCGAAGAGACACGAAGTGTAACTTTTGTCTTTGGTCCCTCGAGCACTAGTGTAGGTCCTGGTGGAGACTGCTTCAACCCTGCAAGAAGTTTTTATATAAAGTGCATGAAGTATGGTAGTGCATAAAATTATCATCCTACAATAATTATATTTGACATCAGTCAGTTGAGTCCAGTCCACCATACATAATCTGAGTCCACTCAGCTAGCTACAAAACTATTTCTTAACTTTACTACTAGTATACTCTGGCCATTCCAGCAACTGCATGAATGTAAGCAAACTATAAAGTTTTTACTTAGATCTAGGTAGAAATACAAACAGACTCACTCAGATTCTGAGCATTGAACGTAACAGCTTTTGCTGACTGCAAGACTGCCAGCACAATAATGTAGCTGAAGTAGCCTCTCATGTCTACTGCTTTGCTTGACAGATGAATTGATTCTTAGTTGAAATATATTGTAGAGAAAGTCCATCCAGTTGTACTTTGTATTTATGTTTTGACATGCAAGTCCCTGTATTTATGCTGGAAGAATACATGAAATGGCAAGGGAAAATTCCCAGGGAGATTCCCAGGGAGTTACCCAGGGGTTGTTTTTTAAAAGAGATCTCTGGCATGCAGGGTGACATCCTCACATTACAGGAAACTTGCCAACATCTTATGAATTTGCCCCACTCAGTCTGCCCTAAGACCCACAACTTTTCAGACAAGACAGGAAATACATACCACAAGTATTTTAATGGTTTCACAAGGATGACATCACAAAAACATTGTTTTAATAAGATTCATAATGATGACACCCTACAACTAGGCCCTGGCAAATTATGCTCCTTTTTCTGCCTATTATGCTTTTGAGCACTGCCCCAAATTCAGCCTATTACGCTTGTCGAAAGAACCCATTATGCCCCACATTGACGTCCTTTTTTCAGCAGTAGTAGTAGCCAAAAAATTATTTTTTGTTGTATTGTACATTTGTAACATAACTGAAGATTCAACATAATCTTCTAGACGTGAAAGAGTCATTTAAAAGAGAAAAAACACGTTCAGCAACAGTAGAGGACTGTTGTATTTGTACCAAATTGACCAAATTCAAAATTTTAACCCTATTATGCCCTAATTATGCCAGCATAATGACCTAACCTATATGCCCCAAATTATGCTGGCATAATTTGCCAGGGCCTACCTACAACTCTGCCAGATTGTAGTGAAGGGTGATTTTTTCTAAATTTCCAAAGCTCATAACACAGACCATTTACTGAACTAGAACTTGTTACTAGGAGACAAATTAGTTCAATATGGAATGTATTGACTCAGCAAGTTTGGACTGATTGAGATAGTGTGAACAGCTTGGCAAAAATTCAAAGATACCTCATTCTGAATAGTCTCTGTGGTTGGTGGAACTCATGGCTGCATATCTCCAGATGTGAAAGGAACCAGTGACTGCCTAAAGTATCAACTTGTACATCTGATGCACGTGCATGCTTAGCAGCAAGCTAGAAGGCTTGAAGTCATTCATGATGTGTTCTATGCTATTGCCAAGTTGTGTATTTATGTCAAAGTTTGTGTAACTGCTTTGCAAACACTATTCATTTGTATGGCATTTACCTTGAATATGTTGTTATTCAGAATTGTTCAATCAATTTTTAGCTTGCTATGTCAATGGTGAACAGCTTGCTCAAAAATTCGAACTTTCCGCAATCGTTTTACACAACTTCATGCTAGTTTGACCCAAATTCATAATTTAAAGTGTTTATCGTATGTTAAACTGTCTTCTTATTACAGATTTCAACTTAGATAGCTCTAAAAACCTTTATTTTTATCAGAAACAAAGAAAAAATGTTCTCATTAATATATTCATGAGGCAACTTGTAGCACTTCCTGTCTTACAACATTTGGGGTCTTAGTAGCCTCTACACAGGCTCTCCTTTTTCTGTTCTTTATCACAATCTTTCAATAAGATAAAATACTGTATTATTCGTTTAATGAGATAAAATACGGTATTAATTGGAGGAATAAAGAAAGAAATAGACGTAGAGTTAGGAAAAAGGAGAGCCTGTATCGGGAAGTCGCGTGAGGGTAGAAGGGTGGTAGAAGGGTGAAAATGAGCGTGGGCATACTGAGCTAGAGATGTTGGACTGCCCACGCAGAGGTCTACGACTAATAAAACTTTGCCTGCAGCAAGCTGGACATGGACTTGGAACTGGAAGTTTGCAAGCACTATAGCTAGCTATACCTTAGGCTTAGCTAGATGATCTACTAGTCTAGATTGTGTGTTTAGATTCTAATCAGACTATTACCTTTTCGTGTGTCTTTCTACATGCTATAGTAGAATAGTTTAGTCATCATTATCATATAGCAGGTAGCTACTGCCACCAGAGCTGGCCACGCTGGTTCTCTGATCTGACTTGCAGCACAGCTTGGTGATTGTTCAGTACAGTTTTATTAATTAACTCTGAATGCGTGGGAGAATACCTTACGTCACGATTGTGGGCTACATATCGCCCACGTTCATAAAAATCCTTGTGGATCACGCGATTTCCCAAACCAGGCCTTACTTTTTCTTAACTGTACGCCCATTTCTTTCTTTGCTGCCTCACTATGTCTTTCTTATGTTTATGGATGAACAGTGACAACAGCAAGAAAAAGTAAGGCCTGGGAACGAGGCTAGGGTCTTAGGGCAGACTGACTACATGTGATCCCTACATGTACATAATATTCCAATGATACACAGACAATTCTTTATTGTCATTTTATATGTCACAATTAGAGGCCACTCCAAATGAGACCGCACTTTCCCGTCCTCCACATGCATCCTGTGAAGCGATCACATTGATAGTAATTATTGTCATTATTGAAATTACTTTCAAGCGTGTGTACATAATTATGTTGAATTGTTGAGGTTGCTTAAATGACGATAATGTCGCATGTTTGTAATGATATTCATAGTAGTGAATAAGATAATGCTCTCGCCCACACGCATCTAATTCTCTGACGGGGGGGGGGGGCTACAACCTCATGTAGAGTGGCTTTCTTTTTGCCCTAAACTTAATCAGTGATTGTTTGTATGTCACCACACCAACTGTAGTGTGTGCTTCAATCACTGTTACTTTTTGTCTTGTAAATATTCTCTCAATTTATTAGACATTCAAATAACTGAAACATCTGTACAATTAAGGTATAGGAGAGCTCACTAATGAACTCACTAATGAATTATTAATCTTATAATGAACTGGGAATTCTTACCTTCATTGCCATCAGGTACTTTCCTATAGAACTCAATAAGTTGAAAACTAACGGTGTGAAAGAGGAGTGTTCAACTTCCTGGATTCTTTGCTGATATGCCCCCGTTTCTTTTCCAGTTCGTGTTTTCTGTATATTGCTGCATGTGACTGGTTTCTGTTGGAGGGGACGAGCGGGTTGAACACTCTCACATCAAAGTATGTTTTTTGAAATCTGCCCCCCAAACACCATTAGGCCGATATACCCAAACGTGCGTTTTCTTGCCTGTTCGCTGAGGCCCCGTTGAATTGGTCCGCGCTCACAGGTTGTAGGTTGGGCTCCACACACACTTCACTGCATACTTCCGTGAGAAGGGATGCTTTGGTATCGCTTATTTCGTTGTGCCTTAACGTAGGAAACCCTCCTTTGGCACAGGAGAGGGCGTGCTCCACATTGAAGTTTTTGCCACAGTCGCATTTGGAGGGCAAGCGAGTTGGGGTCCAGCCATAGCGTAGTGCCAGGGCATCTTGGAAGGCCGACTTGTGTAGTGTGAATCCATGTTCCGATAGTGGGAGAACCGTGAGCCAAGTGGAGGCTCCTTTTGTCTTGGATAGCTCCACTGCCTTCTGGAGCCAGCTCGGTAGCTGTTGATGTATAGAGGCTGCTTCTTCTTCTTGTCTGTTCCTGTTGTCCTTACTAAACCTCTCTTTTCTTCAGTTGCTGATCACGGACTATGTTATATCCATATTCATTGTCTTGAGCCAGGATGTGGTCAGTGAGGGATGAGGTGACTGTGAGAGAGTGGTTCAGTTCCTTGTCCGCTAGCTTGGAGGGGATAGTTATTGCTAGTCCGCCGAGCCGAGCCGGTATAGAGCGTATAAGTCGCATTCAACACTGTTTGGAGGTGGTCTTCCCGTAATGGCTGGTATCAGTTTAGTTCGAAGTGTGTTATCCAGTGGGACTAATAGGTGGCTCATGTTGGGTACGACCCGGCTGAGGTATATGTCCATTTACTTAGGAGGCCATGAGTAATGGCTGAGTAGGCGGCATGTGGTTGCGACTTTGCAGATTACTTAACAGCTCTTGAATAGTGACGACAGTGATGACGCATGCCAAGGCAAATGCGGTTCCACGATTACTACAGCAGTTCAACACTCTTACTCTTGGTCTGCCCTAAGACCCCCAACTTTTCAAGACAAGACAGGAAATACATACGGCAAGTATTTTTTCATAAGGATTACATCATAATGAAATTCATAATTATATAGTTCATAATGATGACACCCAACAACTCTACCAGAGATTGTAGTGAAGGGTGATTTTTTTCTGAATTTCCAAAGCTCATAACACAGACCATTATTATTTTTACTGAACTATAGAACTTGTTACTAGGAGATAAATTAGTTCAATATGAACATGAAGTGGCTTTCCTTTTGCCCTAAATCTTTAGTAATATAAACTACCTTCATTGCCATCAGGTACTTTCCTATAGATTTGTTGTTCTACAACGTCATATGTTCATTGTGCCTACTAGTGTACTACATGAGGAG
This sequence comes from Halichondria panicea, assembly GCF_963675165.1. Lineage (NCBI taxonomy): Eukaryota > Metazoa > Porifera > Demospongiae > Suberitida > Halichondriidae > Halichondria > Halichondria panicea. Next base: position 2,272,541 of record NC_087388.1, read on the forward strand.
GTCCAACATGCATGCACGAATCACTACAAGTGCTATTGTATTTGGCGTGCATAACTATCGCGTGATCACAATGACATCAATGCACTGAACTTGTAGTGATTCGTGCACGCATGTCGGACATCCTCTGGTGTATTACAGTCTACTGCATCCTTTTTGATATCCTGCAGTCCAACTTTTATACCCAGAGTTATAAAGCTTAACCTTAACGCTCGGCTGAATATTCAGTGTGGTTGTACACCGATTACTACGAACATCAAACAGAGCATCAAACATAATAATTATGCGAACTTTAATTGCGAGTGTTGATCACTTTGCAACAATAAAATCGCAAAAACCTAAACTGACTGGTACGTATGACACATGATCTCCCTGCCAGACTGCAATAGTTAGATCGCAAAGGATCAACTTCTCTGCTCATTCGCAAAAGTTTTTCACCTCAGAATATTCTACTGGTAATACGGTAGCTCAGTAGAATCCTTGTACATGACTCTAGTTAGCTGGCAATTTAGTTTCAGAAATAGCTTCTCTAGCTCTGTTTAGGCATATAATTCACAACGACTATATATATATTAGGCGTGTAAACCATAATTATGTCCTTGAGCCAAAGTTCTTTGTGTATGCACCACACCTATATAATGACCTAAATTGCATGGATTAGCTAGCGATGTGAAACATTCTCCAAACAAGACCACTAGCTCGAGTCAGAGACCGGCCCCCACAGCCACTAACAGACCCAGACTGTTGATTTAATGTGTAAAGTTATTTTTCTAGTGCTTTTCGAGTTTGCAAAACTGGTGTTTGGACTTGCTATCAAAGCTATCAGATAATGTACGTGTCCAGTGGGCCATTGTCGACCCTACATATCTTCCTTTGTACCGTTATGAGCTCTGATACTACATTAGCCTCGATCCCAGGCCGCACTTCGAGTGGGCCTGGTATAATTATATGTATATTCTTTGTCAGGATATTTTCTCTGATAAATATCCATAATTTTGCGCATGCGCAAGCAGCTTAGTCAGTAGCAGGTCTTCTCTTCAGGGGAGGCAAGTGAAGGAGGCTAATACTACGTAAGGATAAAATTCAATCCGTATACTCTAGGGTACATATACCGTACACCGTCCAGGAATGTACACCCATTATTAGGGTACATTAAAGCGCCCTCGGGTACAAATCCCATACACTCTAGAAATCCATGGTACAACCAAGGGCGTATAAAGCTAGAGAAGAGGGCATGCAACTACAATCTATCGTATTATAAGTGGGCGGGGCTTATGTCTAAAAATAGTAAAAAATGCATTAATTGCACGTGCACTTTATACTCTAGACTACCCTTCTTTTTAAATCATGGCTAAATATAGCATATCCTGCTGACTCATCAATAATATGACGCATACACAGTATACATTGTGAGTTGCATGCCCTCTTCTCTTGATACGCCCTTGGTACAACTATATCACATAACTCCTTGTATAGGCACATTTGTGGCTTTTATGTTATGCTGCACGTACACATTTAAACCAGAACAAAGGGATGGGGGTTTTTACTACAGTTTAGAACTCTGGTGCATTTGACCAAATAAGGGCATTGAGAGCTGCTATACTAATCGGACGTATTATTGCCAATACACCGTACATCTATCCTTGACTCAGTGGAATAATAATTTTAGTATTGCAGTGGCTGTATATATATATATACAGGTAAATACACAGTTCAACACCTATTTTGTTAATGTACTCCATGTACAAGAGCCTCCTATAGTAATGACCGTTAATTGTATATCCATACCTGTCCACCTAAGCCATGCAGACATAATTATGAGGAATTATATGGAACTTCTTCGACAAAGCGTATGTCTTGGCTCAGTAAGAAATGTGTGATTGTCATCTTTGCTCATTTGCTCCATAAGACAGACACTGTTCGTCAACACTGTGCCTTCACTGTCCATATCAGTGTTCCTTGCACTTTGCTTTTGGGCACCACCTGTAAGTCTCCCGATGATCCACTTCACCACTGGTATTGTAATAGTGTACAGTAACAGCAGAGCAAATGACCCAACACTGCAAATCATAGTGGCTAGGATGTAGACTCTATGCTGAGAAATTTCCGTAGTTTTTTCGTCAATGTCTGTATTAATTAGCAAACCAATATCAAATTGATATAGTATTAGCTATAGTTATAATTATACCTGAGATCAGTTTCTGTATGTTGAAGGAGTTAGGGACATCATCCTCTGTACACAACAAAACTTTTAGTCTAACATAATTATTTACGAATGTGTACCAATAATGTGCTAAGATTAACCTACCAATAACTTGTATCCTGAAGCTTTGATACTGTGGATTAGTCAGTTTATCGCCAAGAAACGGGACCGAGCCGGTACTCTCAGCAGCAAGATGAAGGCATTTATCACTCAAAGCCATCACACTGTTATTAATAGCATCATCACCGCGGATTGAAACGATAAGACGCTGGCAAGAGGAGTGTCTTTGCTTGACTAGTTCATCTGGAGGACAATGGCTGCTAGAGTGAAGCCTAAAGTAGGGGTGATTTAGGTTAGGGTAAAGTGGATCAATGCACTCTCTCATTAAGTGATAGATGTATAGCGTATCTGTATGTTGTGTCTTCTTCTCCCTCTACATAGATTATTCCAAACTGGATCTCTGTCCAATTGTTTCTTTCAATTTGAAGGATACCATTTTGTACTTGAGGAGTCTTGAACGTGTCTATATACCAGTATGATATAGTAAGTGTGTGTACGCTGCATGGTTTAAACTCACCTATTACACGTGGGATCTGCTGACTGTAGTGCACGAAACAAATGAGTAGCGACAGAAACGTTGCTACTGGTTTTCGACTCATTGCTTTTAAATTACTACAGTAGCTCAATCTTACTTAGTTTTATAGACATCACATCGACAAAAGTTGTTTATCACTTCAGAAAAACAATCCCATGAATTCTAGCGATAAACACAAACAACAATGCACATAGGAATGTGCTTAAGATATTCATTGATTAATGGGGAAGTTCTGTCGAGTGACTGGTGTCGTTGTTTAGATTAGTTTCCAAAGGGACAATAGAGAAACAAACGAAGTTTTCATGATTATTTCTTGTAGCTACTTTTAAACTTGTGTGTAATGGTTCTATTTTTAGCACTACCTTGGGAATTTGTCTAGCCAAAAAGTCCCTTGCAGTAGTCAGTTTGTCTGCTTGTGGTCTCACTACAATAGGGTGATGTTACCATCATTGCATTGTTATGCTTCTGTTGTCTGTTGTAAAAATGGACGATTGTGACAAAAAATTTCATGTGACACTATCGGTTGTTGCTTAGCCTCCTGGTGCTTGTATTTCATGTAATTTGAATCTATGTTGTTTGAAGCCATGGATTGTTTTCGGAGTATGTGGTGTCAACGATTTGCTGACCTATAATACGTTGAAATATCTGTTTTTGTGTATGGCCAGAGAATTAATTTGTATCACATTTTGTGTGAGGTTTGTATTTAATGTGTAATGTATTGCCGCCTGAGCAATTGCATTTGCACAAAATGGTTTTTCAGATTCTTGTTGTGGCTGTTTTCTGACAATAGATTTGCTACTGTAAACATAATTATAAAATTATGAATATACAAATTACTGATATTAAATTGGTGGTAAATGATATGGTTACTGCTGGACGGGCATAAAATCTTGGCTCGTAAGTATTCATTAATTATAGCCACAGAAATTGTACCGTCGCCCCGGAGTACAGCTTGATACCAAACTAATAGTTAAATCACAGATGGATTCTTAAAAATCAGATATCAAAAGAGCTGAGCATTCCTACTAACCTTTGTTTACAGATACACAAGTCTTGTTCCCATGCATGCAGGGTATTCCCTTATATACTCTTATCAAGGTGTTAGCAGATGGTAAGCTGCATGGTCTAGCTCTGTTGATTACTCAGCTGACAATTAAGGCAGTGCGTCTCAGAGAAGTATGGCTCCTGCCAGGCTAGGCTAGGCTAGCTGGAGTCGACTCCAGCTAGTCAGGGTACATGATAGGATCCAGAGTCAGCCAACAACCAGTCACAATTTTAGCTTTCTACTTTAGTGACCCTGTTCCTTTGTTCCTTTTTTCCTGGTACGGGATCATTTCACTTGTAAATACGTAGGCTATCTCGAATAATGGCTGCGTGTGCAAGTTCAAGCTTAGCTTACAAACCAACAGACTACAGTGGTGGATCCAGGAATGTTGAGAGAGAGGTTCCAAAACAGTTAATTTTACTAAAAAAAAAAAAAAGGGTCATCACTTTTCCTAAGCAATGAGCATGCGCATTAGAGAGCCCTGCAACCTGTCTGGATCCGCCACTGGACTATTATACCCGTATGCATGAGGTTGAGTAATTTGAACTGATTTTTCGCGTAGTTTGGAAACCATCTGAGTATGTGCACAGTGTCCACAATTTGCTAATTAATGTGCATAGTTTTGAATGTTCATAGTCAGATCGAGCATTCATATCACGTTTGTGTGAGGTCGTGTGTTAAAGGTGTGAGCTAGTTGCATTGCACTAAATGTTTTTTTTTAGAGATCTGCTATAATTATAATAATATGGTGGCTATTTTCTGACCATTGCTACTGTAACAGTAACTGTAATATAATTATTGCGGTAGTAAAGTTAGTCTGAGTGATAGTTATAATTAATATAATCATCTTTGAGTTTGTGGCTGGCTAACGTGCACTGCTGATCGGACTATACAGTACGAAACTGGTTCGTATATAATGATAACTACATTTAATGTAGATGGTCATGCATTCTAAGAGCTCAGCATACCGTGTACATAACTTCGTTTACTATAAACAATCATGCGGGTTAACCCCAGGGCATTCCCCTATACTGTCAACTGTTATCAATTAAGGTGTAACTGCATGCGTGCATGCAGTTTGTTGCTTCCAGTCTAGCTTCTGTTGATACGATCTGTTCTTACAACAGTTACAATTAAGCACTACCTTTGACTGGTTATAATAAATAAATAAATAAATAATTTTTAAAAAATTCATAATGTCATAGGGTGCTTTGACTATGTATCGTCTGTTGTAAGTGTTGTGAGTTTTACTGTACCAAAGCAATTAATGGATTAATCTTCACAACTCCTCCTATACTAGGCTGTAGCTCTAGGCCAGATTCAGCATATCGATTGCCATTAATCTCGTTTAGTTCATGAGCTGCCGGACTGTCTGTGTCTGGCTGATTGTTTGGTGTATGCTGGTTTGTTATAATAATGTGCTCGTGTTGCTGGCTACTTTCTGCTGAAGAATTTTGAGCATCATTTTCCATCTGAATCTCTATTTCAACGGTCGGATGGCTCAAATCTATTTTCTCATGTACTTCATCAGCCTGGCTTTCACCTTCCTCCATATCCTTAATCGACTTTCTCTCTGTTTTGTATCTTCGTAATTTACGACCACAGACTGCATTGAGTACTAGTAGAAGCAGTAGAACAGTTTGTAGTGAATTGGTCAGCACGTTGTACATTGAAGCACTGTCTGCAGCTATGCTGAGCTCTGGTAAACCTGTGTTTTGAAATTTAAGAACAACAATTATAAGGGTGTGAGCCATTAGAAAAGTAGAAAATTTTAAGGTGGGTTAAGGTTGGAGCATATATACATTGTATAATGTAATGTGCAACTAAAGTGTGTGTTGACTGTGATATGCTTCTTTCCTAGCAGAGAAGCCTTTCCATCCAACCAATGTTTGAAAATTTCTTGAATTGGCTAATAATTAGTATTAGCTTTCTTCGTGCATATTTTGTATTGCTTCCAACTATCCCTGGGAATTACCTCTATGCGTGTGCATGCATGCGTATACCTTGACCCAATGTAACACCAGGAGAGCTTGTAGTAGAATCAGGGGTTGTGCAGGTCTGTCCTTTCACAGTGGTTGATTCTGGAGTTGTGGTTGTTTGTGTGCCATTGCTTGTTTCGGGGGTATTCTGCGTAGTCGTGGTGGGTGTACTGGTGTTTGGAGTCTCTGGTTTAGGTGTGGAGTGAATAGGAGAGAGTATAGATTATCTGGCATGTATGGATATAAGTAACTATGGTTTTTGTGCATTGTTATGTTACAGTAATTGACATTCAAGTTATTGTTCCTTACCTATTGTAATCCTGATTTCAGTTGAGCTACACGCTAAATCTATACGACTAGCAACATTATTGTTTAGCAAAGTGCACGCTTTTATAGTTTTATTGTCAAGTTTGTTTGATCTTGGAAGAAGTATGATTATCATACTGTCACAATTTGAGTTGTTTGAAAATAGACAAGGCTGTTGAGAAGATATGGAGGATGTTGTGGTTGTTACTTCTGGATGAGTACGCATATGAAAATTATCGATTAGTAGATGCCAGTTTTGCCTTTCGAATGAACTGTTATGTTGTCTTTCGCATATATAAAAAGCACGCCCATTAATTGGCACATGGAGTGTTCCATCATCGTCTAGCGGAGGTTCCGTTGTACATCTGACAACTGGATGGTTGTGTGCAAAAATGAAAAGTGACAGCATTTGATAGACTATATAGTTCATCAGCTAGCTGTTATAATGCATGCAGTCCATGCAATCCTAGTAGTATCGATATATTAAATTGTAATAGGAAAGGTGTGCCCTTGATTAGTGTTATGGAACTCACTTTGTGCATTTACTGCACAGAAGTGCAAGCAGCCAATCGTTAGAAATAGAGCTGTTACTGTTCTTGATACCATCTTGGAGCAAAGGTTAAAACTGACTTGACTGCTTGCTTGGCTGCTTTAGTAACCATCAGAATGCTATAGGGTATATCCCCCTTTGTGCAGTGTCATCACTAGTTAGCCTGTAATAACAGAAAGAATTTATCACCCACTTGAGTTTAGTATATCAAATTTCAATGTATGAGAATATTTATACCGGTGCCTGTCTCAGGACACTTCCAATTGACTCCAAGTTCATAAGAGGTAACCTTTCATGTCGTAAACATGTTTATTTTTCTTTGTGTTCATACCTTCACGCATTATTTACCAGATATAATGTGCCGTAAAACGGGGAAATTTGGCAAGTATTATAATATTGGCAAATGAGCCACTTCAACCGACTTGGTGTTTTTTTATTTGACGTCTCAGGTGTGGCTACTACAGCAATGATGTGCGTACAGTAGAACCTCAATTATCCGGACACCTTGGTTCCAGAAGGAGGCTGGATAAGTGAATATGCCGGATAATCAAATAGATAAACCACGCCTTGATCCACCCACTTTATTGATAAACAGCAGTGCCACATGGTTGTCTGCGCATGCGCAGAAGATAAGCAGGCATGTCTCCATGGTAACAGCTGCAACGCGCATGCGCATTTGAGGGACACGCTCATTTTCTGAATTATTATTTAAAAAGAAAACTGCCAAGCCGGATAATCGAGGTTCCGGATAATGGAGGGCTGGATAATCGAGGTTCTACTGTAGTTAAATTTGACGATCTTCGGAAAATTCGTCATATCACCACGTTATACAGTAGCTACTATTATGCCTTGGGTTTCAGGCCCCATATTAAATCTAAAGTGAGCTCCCTCTTGTGGAGGGTTTTACTTTAGTGTACGAGTATGATGTCAGTTAGGGCCACATGCATGCCCCTGTGCCTTCATTATTAACCCGAGGCTGGGCCGTGGCCAGCGAGTAGTCAGTGCCAGCGAGGTCAGTTTGTTTGTTTGTTTGTGACATCTGAGTCTATATATACATTTATCGTCTAGGTAATTTTCGTGGGGCAAAATATGTGTGGTTGTCGTGGTTGAACACCGGACCACGAATATTTTACCAACAAATGAACAACCTTGCCTCTACCTTTACCTGCAGCAACCACAAAAATATTATCTACAAGTGACTACAATAATGATATTGTTCAACCACGAATGTTTTGCCACCCGAAAATTACCCGCTCTACGGTATACTCACTCTCATGCATTCTGGGAAGCTTCGTTGTCGAGGAAGCTTGCATGAACTTGCACGCTTTGGCTTTATGGCTGGCTAGCTACACGCGGCCTTTATTTGATATACATACTTGCAGCTGAAGTGATCCTTTACCAGTATCAATGGAAAAGGGTCCCTAAAGTAGAAAGCTAGAACGGACTCCAGGCTTCCATTGTTGACTTTGCACAGCATATGTTTCATGCATCAGTTCTCAGCATGCCTTTAGTTTACTGCTCCGTTACTTAATTGCTGCCTATAGCCAGCTTTCATAATCATATATACTACCAGGAGTGCATGAATCCTTTTTCGGAGAAAAAGGCATCTGTTCCATCTCCTCTATTGCACACAAATGAGCTGGGAATTCCTGCCTCTCTTTGTCCATTGAAATTCACTTCCTCATCTCTTGTTCACATGTTCATTTCTATCCAATAAGTCATCTGAGTGCTAAAATCACAACGGCCAGCAGAATTGTCTGTATGCAGGTTATTGGCAATGTTGAGTAAGACAATACTGCACTCAACTAAGCTACTACAAAGAATCTCCCTATAATTACCCGAGGCGCGCGTGGGCGGCCACGGGTATAGTAGTCCGTTGGTTTGTTTGTTTGTTTGTTTGTTTGTTTGTGATGGGCTTTTCTACTCACCTGGATGCCACAGCACTGCGTTTGCAGCATGGATAGCCTTCACACAACAATATCTTGGTTTAAATAGTGGCAGATTTTGATGTTAAAGCTTCTTTGTCGAGCAAAAGCTAAGAAGCTTGAACAAGCTTGTGACTAGGTCTGTTTACCTGGATGTTCTAGCACTGCGTTTACAGCATGGGTAGCCTCCACACAACAAGTTAATACTTTTGATAGTGGCAGCTTTCGGTGTTAAAGCTTTTTTGTCTAATAAAAGCGAGCAAAATGTGCACATGCGTTACTTATAACTGAAGTGATCCTGTACCAAGAACAATGGAACAGGGTCACTAAAGTAGAAAGCTGTATATACCAGAAACAATGGAACAGGGTCACTAAAGTAGAAAGCTGTATATACCAGAAACAATGGAACAGGGTCACTAAAGTAGAAAGCTTGAATTATAGCTCCTGCTGCTTTCTCACTGCGATCTAGCCTCGATTCAAGGCCGATTAAAATACAATCGGAAACAGAAACAAGGCTAACTGGGATCCTACTCCAGGACCTGGAGCCATACTTCTCTGAGACTCCAGGCTTCTTTGCTGTGATCCTAATTAATCCACAGTGCATATATCTATAGTACCTTTCAGCATGCCCCCAGTCTGGTTTAGTTTATTGCTCCTGAGTTGCTGTGCAAGTCATACATGATAACAACATCACTATATGCACTGCATTATATTTCTGATTTCTTTATAATCATGTCACCAGCCGAGGGTTTGCACTTTAGTGCTCTAGTTACATGCAGTTGGCCTGAGCTTTTATCACCCTTACAGTTATAGTTATTCATTGAATAATGTCATTGATGAATCATTACAATTCATGATTGTATAAAGGATTTTGACAGTTTTCTCCTAGTCTGATATCGTTGTTAGCTTGAGTTCCTTGGGGTGGTCTTCTGCAGGCTACAATTGCCACTAATGATAAAAACTGAAGTGTCGCTGATCCAATACTAACAAAGAAATGAATTTCACTGTTGCCCGTTATCCTACGAATATCTGAATAAAAGAAACGTTGCATAAGAAGTGCTCTATTGTAGCATTCATGAGTTTTATACCTGAAATTTCTTGTAGAACTATTTCAGGGGATTCAATGACTAAGCTTTGTGCTTGTGAGCAGGAATAGTATGGTGGTGTTGAATCCTTTCTTGTTGATGCACTGGTTGGAGTGATACCATTATTATCAGCTGGAGTAAAAATATATTGATGCCATACAGTAATTTGGAACATATGTATAATTATTATCGCTACGTTTTCATACTATTTTTAGGACGCATTTTACATTTTACTGTTGGTTCTACGTATTATACGCTCAGTGCAACAGCACATGTACATGTACATGCATTTAAATATGTAACCATTAAACAACCAAATCTATATGACGTAAAATGTATACACCTGAAACAGACGTCGCTGTGATTATCAGTGTCGTTGCTTGGGAGGTAGATGTCGTCATTAGGGTTGGATCTGTGTGACAAAATTAACGTGCTAAGTCGTATAGGTTGTTCATGCGCTTGCAAATTTATGTATATAGTGGTAGTTTTAAAGTGAGAATTTACAATCAACAGCCATGTATAGTTTACTCTGAACATGCTAACTTTATTATTGAGTTTTGCGTTGCAGAGAATGTACAGCATGTATAGCCTAACTCGACCTTTTAATTATGTATATGCCTGTACACAAAAGGTGCATGTGCTTATAGGGTCTGTAACCTTTAACTCTCAGAAGAAACTGCTCTTCCAGATTTATAGTCCCATTGAAGGTGTTGTTGAAAAACTTGTGTATACACAATGAAATGACCATATCTTGAATATGAAAGGTGCCTTTTATAGCAATAACTAGTCTATCACAGGTTAGGTTTTGTCGTTGAAGTACATATGGACAGGTTACATTAGAGAGAAGGCTAGCCTTGTATGGAAATTCTGAGCTTGCAGTTTCCGGGTGTGATATGCAGATTCCTCTGTTTTGTATACTTATGCGATAACCGATCATTTCACGTTGAAGGTACGCAATTGCAAAATGAATTTCCTCCCACATCCCTTTCTCAACTTCAATTAAATCCAACTGAGGGGACTTGAACCCATCTGTATTTAAAATCAATTTCCTAGTTTTGTTTTGCATAATAATAATGTGTTCATTGGACCAACACAGCTCATACTCTTTTTTTTTTATAAAAATTCAGCATAACAGCATAGGATATTCACAATTAGCTAGTAGCTAGGTGTAAAGTGCATCCTAAACAGAAACATCTGACAGTAACAGTATCTTCTATATGATACGTATACAGTATCTGCATTGAGCAGTTCATACATTGCATTCAGTACTTACGTAGCTCATACTGCAGTCCATAATGTGCATAGCTTAAAACTAGTACTAGTACTGTCAACGACTCTCTTATGATTTGGCTACAGCAAGGCATGATATTAATATTACTACTATTAAGAACAAGACTGTGATCTGGTAGCTGCTATATGCAAATAAACTTCACTTGCTATAGCTATATAGTGTACACAACCATGCACCTGCAGCCTCACATGAGCCAATGAATGCACTTCTTCAAGGTATGAATTTCGTACACTTTGTTGTGTGGTGATGTGGGATATACAAAATGGGTGTACTTGGAATTTGAATGGTCGTAATCACATACCAGTACATTGCATCACTTAAGCCTCAATCATTGACATAAATCATACAAGCTTCAAATTAACGGTTTTAGGTGAGCTAGCTAGACGTCAACCTCATGCATTACTGGGTTCTACATCTTTTACTGCATGGTATTATCAAGGGCGTATACAGCCCTTGGTATTATTTACAGCATGCTGCATATACTACATGTACATACTTGTGTAATAATTTACTTTCCAATCAGATTGCAAGATTCTATACTCAACTGCATTGAGATTCGCCACGCATCAATGCACTGTAGTAAAAGCAATGCAAGCTAATAGGGTGGTGCTTTAGGTTGAATCGGTATACATCCCAGAAGAGGTACGACATGCAGGAGCAATTAGATGTAGTTGGCAATGCAAGTTTTGATGAGTCAGCAAATGTGTTTAGATACAGCGTTTGTAGAGTCCTACGGCTAATAAAAACAACAGGCAGCAATTAATTGCAAGATCACTTCTATTTAGCTAACCTGTTAGTTCAAGGTCACTGAATTGAGATTCACGTAGCTACACATAATTATTTACTGACTCGACGTGTAGGACAATTACTATACACTTTGTACCTGAGAACTAACAGGCTAGCTACATAGAAGTAATCTTGCAATTGCTGCCTGTTGTCTGTATTTACAACACTGTCAACAGTAGTATAATCCTTTGATGTCTGACCACAACGAGCAATAAATTATATACATATATACAGCTAAGCAAAATAGTTTATGTCCATCGTAAGCTATTACAATTGTATGCATGTTAATTGGTAGGGTAGTAATCTTGCATGTTGGAGCTTGTCACTTTTAAAGGCAGCTCGATTTGACTATTTCCTTCTTTGAAGGAGTGCGTATTGGACTGTATGGTGTAGCCATGCATGCAGGCATTTCCTTTATTTGTTAGCAGCACACCATCTAGAACGCTCGTCAGCTCCCTCACAACTTTTATCAATTGGTGGTTTCTAAATGAAGAAAATATAATTATGTACATGCAGCCTAACTCAGTAAAGATTGTGCACTAATTTTGCCAATAGCCTGTGCTAACACTACACGTATAGTATTACTTTATTGGTGTATAATTCATGTCTCACCTTAGCTATACACAGCAATATGAATATGATAAAAGCTGCTCCTAGCAAAAGTATGATGAGTGCCCCAATAGGAACCACCAGAATAGCAACATTAATCGTAATCTCTCCAGTCCTATTGTCTATTGGTATATAGACACATAGATTAGTTCAAAACAAGTTGGAAATTTAGCCGGTATACGAGAATGGAATGCATTACGTACAGTACAGCAATCTATCTTATACATGTATGTAATTGTGCATCTCCCCACTTACTATAGCTAGGCCCTGATAAATTATGCTCAGAATAATTTTAGCATCCGTAATAGGTGTCTAAAGAATAATTGGCATCAATGTCAATTTATGGTAAAGATTAATTACATTAAGTTTTGCATAAAACATGACAAAAATGGCTGAAGGTGAATATTATGGATCAGTTTAAGTCAGCAAGATAACACGTACTAAGAATCGTAATTATGTCTTGTGTCAGTTGTATCAATTACGTAACTTTTTATGAGAATATTAGGCACATTTTTCAGGAATTAATGGGTGAAAAAAAAGAATGATTTATCAGGGCCTACCACTTACTAGGTAGTGCTATGTTCTCGATATATCCTGGATGAGTTACAGGAGTTTCTGTAAAGGTATATGCATAAATTACACATGATGTATTTATATCACGTTGTCAAGGTAAAAATAATGATTTCTACCGTGTTATTTTTGTTATTACACGCTTACGAGGCTCAGCATAATTGGTATGATATACATGCAATAATTATACAGGCAACTTGCCCTCGGGATTGTGCCTGTGTATTTCATACAGCACTCGATCTCATGCTCATAATTACAGTACCTACGTACCTATAGAAAGAACCTCAATGGTGAACTCTTGTGGTAGGAGGATGTTTACGCGAGTCGTTGTGTGTAGACACAAGCTGACTATTTGCCCGTGCAAACTTTGCTGACCTTGCACTAGAACCACTATCCTATCACAGGTGATATTGTGGTGTCCCTGCTCATTAAGCACCCGTTCTGGGCAATAGGTACGTGCTCGGAAAGTTGAATATCTCAAATGGGAAGCCTGCCCCCTCAACATTAGTAGCACACTTAGATTTGAAAAATACACGCGGGAAATACCTCTCTGACGATGTATTACGGGGAGTATCATAGGAAATTACAAATTCCATTTGTTTCCATTTCCCCACTTCGACTTGCATCGTGTCTGTGTCTGGTGCCTTGAATGAATCTGAAAGGTACAGTTTGTCAGTGAATAATAATTATTTACTTTTTAAGATGAGCTAGCTAGGCAGCCACTTACTCGGCAAACTTTGTGAGCGTACTGTGCTAGAGTACAGTATAACGAAGATGAGCTCTCTGAGAAGTATCATTGCGATTGAACTGGTGTGTTAAATGATTTAATTACCTAATATTTATAGGGCAACATGTGTACTTTGTTGGGAATTCCCCAGGTAAAGCACCGGGGGGGGGGGGGGGGGCCATGAGGTGTATACAGTAAACAGTTCATTAATATGAATGAATCCATTTTAGTTAATAGTCACTGCATGATGCAATTGGTATGTACTCATCAACGAATATCAGTCCTTAGAGTACGTAAACCTGTGAACAGATGGTGGTATAACATGTATACATTTTACCTATAGCTCCTCTAACTTGTACTTACCTATAATTATATGGTAGATGAGTTTGAACTTAATAGTCACTAAGTATGCAATTGATAATGTGTTCTGTCAACTGTCAACGATGGTAGTATGATCAGTCCTGAGAGTTAAACCTTTGAACAGTGGGTAATAATTATGAACATCTACCTCCTCCAAACTTGTACTTACCTGTGAAAGATGAGTTTGCTTCAATATCCAAATCCAATTTTCTGGATGTGATAAGATGAATATGCCTGCATTCTCATATAAAAAGAATCGAGTATACTCACCTTTTAGATTTTTTCCTCCACCAAATATAAAATAAAATAACTCCTCCTAACAATAACAGTATTACTATAAGAACCAGGACGATTGAGAGGCCTGTACCAAGGCCGATGTTGAGACTATCTAAAATTTAGTGTGTGTGAAGTAATCGAAGAATTATAGCTTGTTTGAGCCTCATTGAAGTAAGTACCTATAATGAAAGGTGTGTCATTGTTGCAGTTTTTGAGCTCTTGAGCTGGTTGCAACCATGAAACTGTATACACATGGAAGATAGAGCACTTGAATTATTTTACTTGAACAATAGTACAGACTACAACCTTTTTCACCTCACTTGAAATATCAGTTTAAAAACAAAAAAAGAAACATACCACTAATTGACCTCAGGTATGTGTATATATAGTAATGGTCAGAGCTGGGCATGCTCACAGTTTCAAATTGTAAATGAATGATTGGTTGTGCAAGACCTACATCTATTTTTAGAGCGTTGTATTGATGTGTTTAGCCTTCTTTCGAGTGAATCCTAGGCGTTTAAGTAGACAGTATAATGTGGCAGCACTTTAGATCTACCAGTAATCTGAAGCAATTGGGTCAGAATTTTAGGTAGTCGGCTTTTCACAAATAATTTCAATTCATCGTGAGATCATATAGACAGTGCTCCCTTGGGCTGGCTTTATAAGCAGCGACACATCTCCAGTGAATTGAAATCTATCAACAACCCCCAAACATGTAGTAGCTTCAGCAACAAACAATCTATCTGCTGCTTCCCGATGGTACAGCAATTGACAAGCTTTTTCCATACCATTCTCCACCTCAGATACAAGGATTATAGGATTTTGCACAGCCAGGTTCCCCCATTATTACTACTGTGAGCATGCTCAGCTCTGACCATTACTATATGTACACATACCTGAGGTCAATTAGTGGTACATTTCTTTTTTTGTTTTTAAAATGTATATTTCAAGTGAGGTGAAAAAGGTTGTAACATCAAGAGTTCATTAGGAAGAGTACCATCTCCACTTAAAACCATCTAGGTCACAACCACATGCTGTTATATAAACTGTGAAATCTTGATTTAGGACATGAAGAATAGCATTAGTATTTCATCACTCCTAAGGTTTACAATAGCGAGTATTTGTGACGTACACGTAGGTCTGGCAGAATGCCTCCTGTGTACAGTGTATATTTAAATTCATTTGCTTATACTTTCCTTGAACTCTTGCTAACCAGAGGAGGTGGGACATGCGTCATCAGTACGTCACATGGCAATGGAATGTGTGGCATATACAATGTTTACGTTAGGCTCTTGACCTTAAACATTTCAGTGTAGCTATGGTGCCTGTGGTAGATCTACTGTTGTGCTCTCTAGCAAGCTCACATCACTTTCTAGTCATCTCAAATATTGTATATAGAAGACGGCAACCAATCTGAGTAACCCTCCCCCCCTTCCTAGATGGTATCCATAGTAGCCTTATGTACAGTGAAAACCTACTAATTGCTGGTGCATTTTTAAGCTATTGAGCTGGGATCGCTGATCCACAAGTTAGTACCATCCTTTCACTAGATCGAGAAAGTGACCGTGGGATTGCTACTGTTTTGGCAGTTTAAAGATTGGCACTTTTTCATGCACAAATCCTTGTCTAAATTAACGTGGATTGTTAATTAAAACATATGTTACTCACTGCTAATTGTTTATGTGTGTGGGAGTGGTGGTTGGCTTGAAATTCCCTGGATATTTCCCTGGGTATTTCCCTTGTTGACATGTCAACAAAATTAATATTTGTTGGCCTGGCATATTTTATTATCAAAGCCTACTATCAAGGGTGTATACAAAACCTTTGCAACACACCAGTAAAAGCGTAGAGCGGTACGCGTTCCTTTGTGTACACACTGTGGTCTGTTTTACTACTTAAATGTGTGAGTATTTCCCATATAAGGAATCGCAGTGCTCAACACTTTTATTCGCAAAGATACTGCAAACTCCAGTAAAGGAGAGGGCATGCAGCAAAACTCCAAAATTAATTCAAATCGTGGGCGAATGAACGCGAATGAAGTGCTAAAATTAGATTTTTCTATTTTAGCACTTCATGTAAATTCCACATTCATCTGCCCACGGTTTGAATTTATGGCCGCTACGTGTAGCCCTCTTCTTTTATACGCCCTTGCTACAATATCTAGAACAGTATCATAGATTGAGTAAAGAGGTCGGTGGCATTTATAAATAATTATTCTGTCTGCCATGCTCTTAATTGCTAATTGTTTATGCAACTTGCCTGTGAGATTGAGGTTTATGCAGGTTTGTTTCTGTTCCTGCTGGTGCATTTTTTTCTCGAGTGCACATACTGGTACTAAAGTGTTATTGTTAATTGCCAGAATTGTTATTAAACCGTGACTACTATATTGTCCTGCATCAGTCGTATTGCTAAATCTTGTTATAGTATATGACTCTGGACTTGCCACTATTTTATTATTATATAGTAAGTGCAGTACATCATATCGAGCCAGGGGTCCAACTGTACATTCCACTTGGACATACGCACTGCCATTGTTCTGTCCGATTTGATATGCTTGACAGTTAGGAGTAGTTCCAGATAGCGCAACTGTAGAGACAAACAGACCAGTGTTCATGCATACTGCTTCATATTAAACATTGCGTATCTGGAAATTATATATACATCAATGATTACATCCATGATAACATACCAGACACATTCAGACGCTTGTCTTGATTAATTTCGTCACAGCTGTCGTTAGTTGGTTGTGGTGAGATAGTTGGGAATAGTAGTGCTGGTATATTTGGGGAAGAATTTAGGAAACATGCATTAACGCTGAGCCAATAGAGGGGAGAGGTGTGCATAACAAACCAATAAGTGAGTTTTTAAATTACCGAAGAGGGCACGGCCTCGCTACTGGAAGGGCAGAGCCTTCGCTAATCAATAAGGGATTTAACCCCACCTATAAAAAGCCGGTGATGCACAGTGAACCCCCGGCCGGCCTGAGAAAGAGGTATGAATACCCCCCCCCTGATGGAACAAGGGAGGGAGGCGAAAAATCACAGGCAATAAGCAGCAGAGATAGAATGGCGATTAACTTTGCAGAGATAGAGTCACATGGAGTTGAATCTACTGCCCATGCCCGAAATATCCGAATAATTAGAATACCTAACCATAAGGCGACCCTGTGCCAAATAATATAACAATATCTATACGATCACTGCTCCTAATAACCCAAGCGCTCTCCCCCTTTGCTCCCGTTACAAAACACCCATTAATTTCTGTAAATCGATCCTACTGTTCTATTATACCTGCCCCTTGATATGGGCTTATCTATAACCAAGCACTCTCTCAAATCGAATTATAGCCCAAGGAGATTCCGGGGCTGCAAATTGATAACTAGTATAATCCACCCCAAACTGACAAACTACTATGATTATGCAGCTCTGCACGGGACAACACTATAGACTCGCTATATATACCCAGTCAGTCCCATCCGCAAGGGAAGGGACTGGTCAACTGGCTTTAGTTGTATGACATCATCATGTGGTTTGTGTGGTTGATCAATGTTGCGTAACTATCAAGTGAATGTGTCCGTGGTTATTCTAACACAGCATTAGCTCCAGCCCAATTACGTAGACGAAGTATGTTATTATGCATAACATTGCTTCTGCACTGTAATTAGTCATCAACTTCAGGTAATGAGAACAATCAACTCGATGATTGGCAGTTGACCAGTCCCTTCTCTTGTGGATGTGGGACTGGCCAGCAGGTCTAAAACACCCTTCTATATATTAAAGACGTTTGCTAATCAACATTATTTTATTTTAGGCTTATTTGAAATCTCAGTAACTTACTTGTGTAGTTGAGGACCCTTCTAAAATCCTGCAAAAGAGGTTGATCTGTTTCGTTTTGGAATTTCCATGCCACAACTTCTATTTTGTTACTGTAGTTGATTTCAAGCTTCAGAATTGACTCCAAAACAAGTAGATTTGGTTCAGGATTAGTACGCATCACCTTAGTTACAACAGCTGGCGAAGGATACTTTCCTTGTGTGCTCCTCTTCTGTAATACATCATCAAAAAGGAGTTCCAGAGTGTCGTATCGAGAAGTGGGAGCCTCACAATTAATTTTGTAGTAACGTTGAGAATTATTCAGTTTATATTCTTGACATTGAAGACTGGATGAGCAGTAACCTGCAGTGAAAATGTTCCAAGAGCAATGATTCTGTTTATAGATTGAACTGGCATGTGAATCATTAGACTATAGCTACACTTATAATAGTTGCATGCAAACAATAGATAGACACATACATTTTTACCTGCAGTGATGGTGGTAGCAAGAAGCAAACAAAGTACTCCTCTCATTGTCTTCACTAGTCTTATTTAGCAAGGCCACAATAATTATTCCTAGCAGATAAATAATGTCAAGAGTAGATAAGAGTAAGAGTAGGAGTAACTGCACTTGATAGTAATCAGCAGTGCTAATTTGTTACGTTAGCAATTAACATGTGCACTTCCTGTGATTGCACAGTTCCAGTTCAAACCACAGACCACTTACGTAACAGTTCAAATAGACTGAAGCTTAAGCAAATACAAACATACACTAGCTGGTACAATTAATCCTGTCTTGGAATAATTAATATGAATAATTTTTGTTTAAATCTCTATACAGCATGTCCCGTTGGTTATTTCAACTCTCGAAATACTTCCACCTCCTGTCTAGCGTGTCAGGAGCTGTACACCACCAGTGACACTGGCTCTACTGCATGTGATACCTGTCTATACTCCAGCCCTAGCCCTCTGGGTTGCTTTGGTAAGCCTGTATACTGGTAATATTGTGACTCTATGTGTGATATCAAAATACATCATTGTCTTACCTCCATGCAGCTGGTATGTCCCATATAGTTACGATCAATCAGTTGCATGGTGTTTTATTGCATTCTCTTTGTCTAGTTTTCGACACAACAGTGAACTTCTTTGAGCCGATCACCAATGATGTGACTATTGTCGCTGGAGAAGGGACAGTACTAGTACGCCTCACACTTCGTTGGCCAGCTGTGCCTCTATCAGTGGTGGATATTGAAGGCAACCAAGTTGGCCAGTCAGTGAGGATTAAGATCAACTGTGCAGTAAGTGGATATGCTAGCTACATGACATAATTGTATGGAATAGTCAGTTATGTATATATTGTCACTGAACTAAGTATTGCATCCCTGGTTGTTGTTTCAATTCGAACAATGTACAACAAAATAATGAACAAATAGTTTGAGGTGATAATGAATTAAGGCATTAGTTTAGGTTAGTGTTAGCAATTGTTAGGTCTACAGTCGCTGCGAGCTGACGGTTGAAGCTGTTTGCGGATGACCTTGCTCCTCGAATGCACATGATGCATGTGATCTCAATAGGGAGAAGGAGATACGGCACCTCAGCTACCGCATCTTGCGGCCATAGGATTGTTTCCACTTTTCGGATAATTGGGAAGCAAATGTTTTATAAAAAGTGGTTGCAATTGGGGCCAGTCCTCCAGTCAGCGAAAACACAAGGGGGCAAAATGAGGAGTGTTCTATCTCACGGACTCTTTGTTCGTGTTGTTTCTTTTCTTTTTCGTGGCTCCTGTATATGGCGGACATCGAGCGCTTTTGGTTAGAGGGGGCTGGTGAAGACCTTTGACACTAATATCCTCCTCTGGAGCCCACAACTGGGTGGATTTATTGACACTCACGCATTTCAGTGATTTCACAAAGTTGCTTGCTTGCATGTATGATAATTATGTGTCACCAGGCAGGGTGTCATACAGGATTTTGAAGTAGTTAAACTGTTATTTCAATACCCAGCTATGGACACTCAGTCATAATTGAAAGGGGTGGGAAATTGGAGCTAGGGGGGTATCCCCCTTTTCCCTAGCTGTATGACACCCTGCCAGGAGTACATTAGGAGGAGTATCCAGCTGGGCAGTTGTAGTGTAAACCACGAGTATGTCAAACCATGCACGTCACTATCAGCCACATTTTAAGTGGGTGCATTTTAAGTGTGTGCGTCACTCTCAGCCCTCAGCCGCATCTTAAGTGGGTGCGGAGGTGTAGTGGTTAATTAGTTAAAAATGATATCAGCACACACACATGTGGTTTGTACCTCTAGCCCACATTCATGGCTAACAGTTTACACAACTAGATGTACATGGAATGTGCTGGGAGTTGCGCATACTCCTCTTAATGTACTCCTGATGTCACATAATGTACCCACGCACACACACAGGCTGCCGAGGGGATCACCAGTAGCCAATACTGTACTAATGACAACACTCCTCTCATCGCTGATCTGAATGGTATCTCTGATATCATGTATACAATCGAATTGTTGGGACTTGTGCGATATACCTTTAATTTCGTAATCGTTGCTGGAGTGAATAGCAATTTTGCAGATGGACCACCTGGAGAAAGCCTCTCCTTTACCACACCAGCAACAAGTACGTATGTATTAATGTTTTACATCATAATATACTTACACTCTTGCACAAGCATGCAACTGGCTTTAATTATGACAAGGTGTATATTGTATCCATAAAATTGACCACTGAACCCCCCCCCCCCCCCCCCCCCGGCCATTCAATTTAGCTTGGTTAGAAGTAACACATTAGCAGCCCATTGTGGTATCTATAGTTTACACAATGGTTGAGTTATTGGATTAGCCCACTTGATAGTTTCCCTTTATGCTTAGCTATCAGTGTATGAAAACAACCCCATCACCTCACAGATGACAACGATGTCCGGCTGCCCAGAATCTTGTCAATCTCTGCCTCGCCCTCAGGCTACGTAATAGTTTACGAGATGGACTTTCAGCTGGCCCCCATACTGACCTCCATAAGCAGTCTCTACAACTCACAGTCAAACCCAAACACTGTCTACAATGGCCTGCAATTGTCCAACGATGTAGTGGATATACCAGTTACCGGCACTTTAAATGCAACCACTTTAATAGCAGCTGATCAAGTGGTGGACTTTGTACTAAACACTGTCGTTGGGTTGTACGTGTACAAATCTCCTGTTTATACCCTGAATCCAAACATTGTAAGTACATGTAAACATCTTTGTGGTGGTTGATGTTTGTATAGTGCGTGTGTAGGTTATCCCAGTTATCCCACTTACTGTAAAGTATTGTAAGTGTATACAAAACTTAAAAGTGTATTCGCACTATGTTAGATTCATCAACAGATGATCAATTTACACTTTTACCTGCATGTATTTATACGTAACTACATGCACACACTCAGATCCATGCACGCATCTAGCAAACATCCCTTACCCTCACTCCACACACTCTATACACCTCTCCCTATTAGATGCCACTGAACAACATTCTCCCACCAAGTATCGACTTCTCTCAGTCGACGGTCCTGAACAGCTCTTCTGTGCTCATAGTGTGGTCGGAGGCGGAGGGTGCCTCCTCGTACGGTGTGGTAGTCGACAGGGTGGTCGGAGGTGGTGGACTCTCCAGGGTCGTCAGAATCACTGTGAGCTTGTGGAATACGTCTGTATACTCTCATCACTATTACATTTACATGTGTGCGGCGCAATATGCTTGATTTGGTGGTTACATTTTGTTAAATGCATCTTTTTTGTCGATCCATGCCGATTAATATGTAGCCATGTACGTATATGTGTCATATTTTCCTGAAGAATAAGCCGCCATACTTCTGTGATATGTAGAAACAACGTATTATGGCCTGTTACTATATCTTACAGTGTAATTTAACACTCCTAAATTTGATTATTTCCACCATTCTTTCTCTTACCAGACAACAAGCCTCTCGCTGGTGGTAACCATGCTTACCCCCTCAATGAGGTACACAGTTAGAGTGGCCTCTCAGGACCAGGCAGGCTTTGGTGGACCTCTCACCAGCCCTTTCACATTCATCTTACCAGAAGACCGTAAGTGTCTGCGTCGTCATGGATTCCCAGTGCTTATATGAACTGCATGCATGCATGTACTTGCTCACTTGATCTTAGTGGCTTTCTCTCAGAGTTTTGTTTGCTCTGCATAATACATGTTGTTAATTTTTACTCCACAAGTTTCTGAGGTGATCAAGTTTATGCAAGTCATCTACATAATATCATTTGTTTACCGGGAAAGTCTAAATTGTTAAACATAATTATTCTGCAGCTACAACGTTATAGCTTCTCACAAATTAATTTCCCCACATGCACAGTCCCTGGACCTCCCAATTCTGTTACATTAGTGGTGGATGGGAGCTTCATTGACATTTCTTGGAACCCACCAACGTCACCGAATGGCATCATCACCCGTGAGCTAAAATGACAATTAGCCAGAGATTCTGTTCGTATCAGGCATAGTTAAATGCATGCAGTTTGTGGCAATAATAATGTCTATTGTGCAAAATCACCTATCTGTATAATTATAAGTATATAGTAGTTTACTCTTGTGCTTTCATTGGTGCTGTTAATTGCCCACTCTGCTGATACAGACTACAATGTGATATTGACCCTCTTGACTGGAACCACCACATTCAACACTGACAACCTCTCATTCCGACTACCCAAACCTGACATGGCCTACTCTGTGGGAGTGCAAGCAGTCAACAGTGTAGGGAACGGGGAGACCATTTTCGCTTTCGACAGTAAGTTGATTAGGCAGTGATAATCAAAAATTATAGTATTATACTAGGCCATAATTAAATGACTGTTACAGTAGTAGTTGGCTAATTTCATTTTCACCTAGGCCTATTGCTAGAATGCTTGTATTGTATGTTGTTAGGACCGCGCATTCCCACGTACTTTGATTCACTAAATGGCATTGCATGTTTGTCTTAATTTACCGGTATATAATATAGACCTTTTACAATCTCCCAACAGCCATAAGTACTGATGCCCCTACTACTGATAGTCCCAGAATGGAAGGACTCTCCATGGAGATTATCATCGCCATAGCAGCAGCAGGGGGTGGGGCACTTGTGCTAGGGCTGGTGCTCTGCTTGCTGTTCATTGGTTGCTGTTGCTACTATCGGCGAAGGTCACGGAACGCTTTCAGCATGTAAGTGTACCAATACATGTTTCCAAACACAGTAAATCAAAGAGCTATAGGTTTGTGTGAAGTAGACACATGTATCGGTAAACGATTTTTCCAATCAATTACTAAACGGCCAGTTGTATGCACATACACACTATAATCAAATCACAAATGTTTGGATAGTACACCATGCATTCTCAATTTACAATGGATGCATGGGATTCGAGGAGGTTCGGGATTCTGAAGGGGAGGTCTACATAATTATGCTTCATCGTGCCGTACCAGAGCATTGAAAATGTACATCGAATTTAAGTGTTTATTGAAGCTATTATTTGGTAGATACTACCAGGAGCACATTACAGAAGGAGCGTCTATCTCTGCATGCGTTCGGAAATCGCATCTCGGTTTCTTTTCCTAAACGCCGCATTGCCTAAATAAGAAACGTGTGTAAGTACCGTGTGTATATATATACATAAATTACAGACCGCGGTCAGCCTGTGAATATCATTATGAACGGATTTGTATGTAGTGCAGCAGCAGGAGAGCTAGGTTGAGCCAAAAAGAGCTAAAATGAATAGCTAGGTCTTTGATGGATGTTGGTATACATGCGTCATGGAAGAGACTGTCATTGGTGAGGTACATTGGTGAGGTACAGAAAATTCTAAAAGAGGAGCATATCCAATTACTTTGTAAAGAGAAAGTTTGCTAGACCTAGACTAACACATACTATAGGTGCTTTGTTTTTGCAGTAGGGAGTCTTACTGGGGTTCTTATAGAAGAGAGAGCTTACTACCAGGCCTATAGCTAACTAGCTAGCTGTAGCTTTTCATTTTTATTGACCTATGTTCCTTCTGTAATGTGCTCCTGGTACTACCATAACCATAATTTATACAGGGAACATTGCGAGTGTTAATGGCTTCTCTCTATTCGGTACACAATCCTTGCCAGATCGCAAAGTGCCAAAAATTCTGCTGATTTGGCTCAATTGCAAAGTTTTATCGTTTTTCGGTCACAAACCAGTGGACTAAAACATGAACAGAACCATTGTAAAAAAAATTTACAACAATAACGGTGTGCATGTAGGAAATACACAAGTATAGACTTAGTATATACGACTTTTCTGTGCTCGAATTATGGCTTTCTCGTCATGATAGTACAACAATTGAATGGATGGACCCTGTATATATATACACTCAGAGTGTCAGTATACATGCATAAAACAAGCGGGATCTTAACATTAATTTTGGTTAAAAGGTTTTCGATTCATAAACACATGCAATCATGACATGGTGCCTAAAGTCATTTCAGTAACAGTACGGCATACATAATTATATAGTTTCCAAATTCATTTACTATAATTATATTGACTTGAAAAGAAAAGTTGTATTTTAGCTAGTCTTAAGTCAATACAAGCGACTCGTATAAACTTCCGACCGATTGAACCCAGCCCCATGGTGGACACACCCACGACGCCGTCTCCATTACCTCCAGAGATATACCAACCGATCCTCCTCCCCTAGCACTCCCGTCTGTCCGACAGACTCGTTGATCAGTACGTTAGAAGGGAGGAAATGTGATTATGCCTCGGTGCGCATGCGCAAGCGAGGTATACGGTAGTGTGTTTGTGTGTGTGTGTGTGTGTGTATATAGACTGCATGCTACAGCTGCTCAAGGATCAATGAAGTGCGAGTAAGAGTTTCTATAGGCTTCTAGTCATTGTTTTCTTGGATTTTAAATCGTGGATTTGTAAAAATTAATAATGCTTCGTTCTCGAGATATGCCTAGTTTTGCTTACTCGGAATGCTATTGCAGCCTTTTCAGAAGAGTGCGTAGTGAAACTTGTTCACCGAGTGTTGCTACTCTATTTAGTAGTTAGCTCTGCACTATTGGTAGCTACAAGAGTGAGAAGAGAGCTGCAAGGCTCTGCTGATGGCAGCCATTTAGACTTGAACTTTTGGCATCGATCGTTTTTAACAACAATCATCGTCAATCATTACCCACTCTTCGAGTTTTCCTGCAGCAAAATAAATTATAATGCTCATCTGATCATAATGTGTGTTGCTTTATGTTATGTGTGTAGCTTTGCACCTCCATGCACTGAGGCATCAGCACCCGCGGTGCTTTCGGTGCTTTAATTACCTTAGTACCATATCCTGTACTATAATTATATACTTTCTTGTTCTGATGTTTTGTACAGGCATGGTTTCTCTTTACAATATTACTTTCTTTTGTATAGCTCTCATTGTTTTGTACTCTAGCACGGCTGCATGTGCTCTTAGCGACGCCCTTTGTTATTGGATCCAATGTCTTTGTTGTAACTAGACTAACTATACTAGCTATGCAGTATGTGTTAAAAAACAAAACATACTAAATAATGACACTATAGAGTCATGTACAGTGCTTTTATGCATCTTTGCTGGTATCGTATAGTAAACCACAAATAGCAAACCACAGGCTGCTACAGGCAAGGAGGAAGTTGTGATATTGTCTCGTTGATGAGCTGCTAGCTGTTTAAAAGGATGTGTTCAATAAAATCTAAGGAGGTGGGAAGGATGATACACTAGAGGTGTGACCTTGGGTTATCATAACAATAGCTGAAAATCTCAATTGAACCCCTCTACTGTATGCAGAATTGTGAGGCTTTTTTAGGAAACTAGCATGGTTGAAAACATTGAAGGGTACCACAAAACTACTACTAAAAGACTAAGTGCCAGAGATGAAATTGTTCTTCTTGAAGCTGTTTTAGAAACGCGTTAAGATAAGGACATAAGGTCACACCTCTGGTGTATCATCCTCCACCTTATGTCCTTACTGTAAGCCTTAGATCTTAAATTTTCTATTGAACACATCCTTTAAGCAGCTCATCAACAAGACAACATCACTATTTCTCAAATTCCAAATTTCCCTTGATAAGGCTGTAGCCTGTGGTTTGTATGTTTACTATTTGTGGTTTACAATGTGATACCAGCTTGTTGCAAAGGTGCATAAAAGCACTGTACAGTCTAGAGTCAAACACTCTATGTTTTGTGTAACTATGGTGACTGTGATTTCTTTTTCAGTTTTCACTTTAGCACCTGCTTTTATCATCACCATAGTAACTTCAATATGGTCACTTCGAATATTCAAGAAGAGCTTCATAGTTTGATCCGATAACAAGAATGAGATTGCATTGAATCAACGGATGATTTTACTGCCTATACTGATGGCTGTTCTTCTAGTTTGCAATAGTTTGCTTGCCTATATTGCCACCATAACATCAACTACTATCTTAAATAATTCGGATGTGGGGTACTTTTACGGCAACTGGTCTAATATCATTGCTTGCTTGGAGTACGCTTTGTTTGATATTTTTAACGGGCTATCATTTCCGCTTGTTCTTCTATATCTCTACACCCACGTCAGAGACACCTGGAAGAGGCTAGTATGTAAATTATTGTGTTGCAAACATGCACAAGCTTTAGGCTCTCAAAATAACACTCAAAATAACACTCAAATAACACTGAATAGCCCAGCCCGTTAATTGTACATTTAGTTTTTTGTGCAGTCAACTTATTTAAGCACTGAGAAATCATTGTGTTTGAATATTGATAATTGTAGCCTAACTGTAATTCATTGATGCATATACTTATATCATATTTACGTCACCATGCACTAAATGATTTTATTGGCAGAAGTATATAACCGCATAGATTTCAAGGTGTATTGCAAGCTTTTTATTAGTTCAAGAAAGCAAGCAAAATTATATTGAACTCTATAGTTTACGTATATAGTTATCATGTTCATAATTATGGCTTTCCCAAATCCATGCCTCTGCTATTAGTACAACAATTTTATATAGACATTGTATGACACTCGGGAGACTCAGTACTTAAAACAAGTAACTTAAAATTTTGTAAACATGTGTAAGTGTATCTGAAATCGTTTTTCAACTAGATGTTTCCCATCTGTAAACATTAGTTTTGCCTGTTTTCATTTCTAACCCAATCATAATGTTTACAGAGCCAGTTTGAAGCAATAAATTATACATATACATTGACTTCTTGTGTCGTATAGAAATGAAATTGTTGTCTTGTAATATCTCGAGTCTGCTCACCTGGCTGCTAAAGCGGTGCGTTTACTGCATGGAGAGCATCAACACTACAAGTTATTAACTTCTAGGGTGACACGTGTCATGGGGCGAGCGTACATGTACATGCAGCTAGTGTGGCTTTGTAGCTCTATTTTCACTCTTGCAGCTAGGGTTCTAATGCAGCGCTGACTATACTAAGTAGAATAGCCAACAGATTTTGCTACGCAAGACGAAGATTCTACAAACACACTACTGTGTACCTCACTGCACATGCGCAGCATTGTATACACGGTAGTGTATTTGTGCATGCATATGAAAATTCCGATTATACGCCGCAGACGACAATTGGCGTGCAATTGGCATGCAAGTATGTTTGGTCAAATTTTTCCCTATATAAATTGTAATAGACCAATATTGAGAAGTAAGTGTTGGAAGGTACGCATATAGCCATTGCAAGATTGGAAAACCGCTCCTAAACAAGTTAACAGTTAACAGCATCTTAACCAAAGATTATGCGCAGCAGTAACTACATGGCAAAAGAGCTGGCTGCATGCACAGACTAACGGAGAAGCACACAATACCATAATTGTCCCCTGGACCCTATAGTAGAGAAAGTAGCCAAACTTCGATAAGCAAATTAAGTTACTTCCAGTCCTATAAGTGACCTCATGGAGAAAAAAAAAGCTTTGATTTTTTGCCAGAACGTACTGATCCCCGTTTTCAAACTACACAACTAGAGCTAACTAATACAAGCCGAGATGAGTGCAGTACAGAGTGGAGAAATTCCCATTAACAGGGAGCTAGCCTTGCAAAACAGAGTTAGAGCTGTTCCTTATGACCATTAAAAAATGTGCTGAATGGGCAATTAGCCTGTGCAGCCATGCTATGAGCTCCAGCAGCTAGGATGGGTGGAGCTCATATTGCTGTTTTAGTTTTTTCTGTGGCATCACTAAGAGTATAGGTATAAGCCATCTTTAATGGTTCTTCCTCTCTCTTATAATCCTGTCCACAGACTTCATTCCAGAAACTTTATAGAAAGCGGCAGATCCAGGGGGTGGTTTTGAGGGGCTAAAGCCCCACCCCTTTTGAAAAAACTATATACCTATGTATTGCTAGTCTGAGGTTACCACAATTTTGCTACCAACCTTGTTACTTATGTATCTACATGTATAGACTCACTGACTTAAGAGATGCTATAGACAACAGCCATGCAGGTCTAGCTACTAAGAGTATAAAGGATCTAGGCTAGCTGGACCTAGCTATAGCTAGCTAGCTAGACTTACACTTTCAACAAAGTATACTAGTTTAAAGTGCATATATACCGTAAGACCTCGATTTAAGGCAACCCTCCAAATATGCGACACATAGGAGCTTCAGCAATTTTCTGACCTCTAAAAATAGCGACACCTGCGTTGACAATTATTTTTTAATGTCGCATTCTAAATGTAGCCACTCCCTAGCCTTGATTGTAGCCCACTGGAAAATCAATGTTTTTAAGTGGCCTGAAATCGAGGCAAGTAGACTCTGTAAGTTACCTCCAATTAGATGCGACCTAAATATGCGATACCCGGACTTCAATATAATTTTTCAACCTCCAAAAGAAGTGACCTCTGGCTTCATAATTATTAAAGTGTCACTTTAAATTGAGGTCTTACGGTAGGTCCACTATTGCTGTTGCTGAGTCAGCTCTGCAGGTCCTAGCGCAATGTTTGCAACTGTCATAATGTGCATGCTGCTGCAACATGGAATTCTGGAGCACAGATCTCAGATTTTTTCAGTCAGTTGCAAGGAAGCAGCCTCACCCTCTCTCACTCTCAGTGCAGTCTGGGTATATGCAATTCTTTCATTGTACATACATTGTACATACATACATGTTTATGGCCTAATATGGATTAAACCAGCCATTTGTTATAAACTCACAATAAACATGTGTATATAACTATTGTACAATAAGAGAAGAATGTTTTATAAACCGTGGGTGGCCCTTATGAAGTATGCATAGCCATATTTGGCTATTATACAGTGCAATATATAGCTATTGTAAAAGGTGCCCTCTCTAGAAACAGTTTCAGTAGCTTAATGTGCTGTTATAGAATTTGTTGTAATTAATGCTCTTGCACTATCGTGAACCTCTGACAAATTATTATGAATGCAACTTCTCTAAATGATACTGTGGAGTTACCTCATTGGGCACCACTGACTGTTGTCAATGTGATCATCTTCATTGGTGTGCTTCTTCCAACTACACTTCTCATGAATATCTCTGTTTTGGTGGCTCTAATCAAGAGCAAGGTTAAGTACAAGCCGTTGCTGGTCCTTTTTGGATCCCTTTTGATTGGTGTCTGTATAGATAAAGTGATTATATGTGTAGGCCAGTGTGTCATTTCACCCTCAGCTTTTCGCTACTGTCGTTGTGTTAAATTGACTGTTGTTCTATTCCAAGCTCCAAGGATTTTCTTTACAGTATATCCAATCATCATTGTGACCTGTCTCAGCCTCTCACAGTTGTGGTTAGTGAAAGGAAAACTGTCAAACAACTACAAGCAGCCTCTCATTTGCTTGGTGATATCGGTTTTTGTCTCTGCATTTTGGACTCTTGTATTTATTGTCGGGAATGTCTTGAGCAAATTACCATTTGGTTGTTACACTCTCTGCACAGTTCCAGTTGGATTCAGTGCAACTATGGTGGCTGTGATTTCTTTTTCAGCCATCACCTTCGCACCTGCTTTTATTATTACCATAGTAGCTTCAATATGGACATTTCAGATATTTAAGAAGAGCTTCATAGTTCGATCCAATACCAAGAATGAGATTGCACTGAATCGACGGATGATTTTACTGCCTATACTGATGGCTATTCTTCTAGTTTGCAATAGTTTGCTTGCCTATATTGTCACCATAACATCAACTACTATTTTAAAGAACTCGGATGTGGTGTATTTTTACGGGAACTGGTCTAATATCATTGCTAGCTTGGAGTATGGTTTGTTCGATATATTTAACGGGCTATCATTTCCACTTGTTCTTCTCTATCTCTACACCCACGTCAGAGACACCTGGAAGAGGCTAGTATGTAAATTATTGTGTTGCAAATGTACACAAGCTTTAGGCTCTTAAAATAACACTCAAAATAACACTCAAATAACACTGAATAGCCCAGCCCGTTAATTGTACATTTAGTTTTGTGTATAGTCAAGCACTTAGAAATCATTATGTGTTTGAATATTGATAATTATAGCCTAACTGTAGTTCATTGATGCATAATTATACTTATATCACATTTGCGTCACCATGCACTAAATGATTTCATTGGTAGAAGTACCGTATATAGCGGGTAATTTTCGGGGGACAAAATATTCGTGGTTCAGCAATATTGAGACATTTCGTGGGAAATATTTTCGTGGTTGCTGCTTGGATTGTAGGTAAAGGTAGGCAAGGTCGCTTCATTTGTGGGTAAAATATTCGTGGTCAGACCTCCAACCACGAAAATCACGAATGTTTTGCCCCACGAAAATTACCCGCTATACGGTATATAACCGCATAGATTTCAAGGTGTATTGCAAGCTTTTTATTAGTTTAAGAAAGCAAGCAAAATTATAATTATTGAACTCTTATAGTATACGTATAGTTATACCTTGTTCATAATTATGACTTTCCCAAATCCATGCCTCTGCCATTAGTACAACAATTTTATATAGACATTGTATGATACTCGGGAGACTCTACTGCAAACGTACTCAAGATTTAGGCCCTCAAAATGACACTGAATTATAGTCCGTTGTACATGTAGTCAACATTTTCTGATTTAAGTCATTGATCAGAAATTGGTACATGTATATATATCAGAATATACCTCTGCAGTCAGTGTATTCCAACAGTTGTGTGCATACATGTATAATCTATAAAAAGTACATTCTGATGGCGTGACCATGCACGTACTTTGCGGGAGTAGAAGAAGTCTATGATTCGGAAAGAGAGGTGATTCGTCTTGGAGCTGTCTGTATTGTCACGCCTGTATACTGTCACACAAAATTAGTAGAATGAATGGCGCGTCAAAGAAAGATGTGGCAAATTTGTTGGGTACACACTTATCTATTGAATTGGGAATATACACATCGTACACGATGCTTTCTTAGTCATACTGTATAAACTCTCGCTAATCCGGCTCTCTGAATTACGATCACCTCGAATTGTTTCGTTTGGCACACATTGCTAGCTTTAATAATTTCTGCACAAAACAGGTCTGCAGGTCCTTGCGCAATGTTTGCAACTGTCATAATGTGCATGCTGCTGCAACATGGAATTCTGGAGCACAGATCTCAGATTTTTTTAGTCAGTTGCAAGGAAGCAGCCTCACCCTCTCTCACTCTCAGTGCAGTCTGGGTATATACAATTCTTTCATTGTACATACATGTTTATGGCCTAATATGGATTAAACCAGCCATTTGTTATAAACTCACAATAAACATGTGTATATAGCTATTGTAGAATAAGAGAAGAATGTTTTATATAAACCGTGGGTGGCCCTTATGAAGTATGCATAGCCATATTTGGCTATTATACAGTGCAATATATAGCTATTGTAAAAGGTGCCCTCTCTAGAAACAGTTTCAGTAGCTTAATGTGCTGTTATAGAATTTGGTAATTAATGCTCTTGCACTATCGTGAACCTCTGACAAATTATTATGAATGCAACTTCTCTAAATGATACTGTGGAGTTACCTCATTGGGCATCACTGACTGTTGTCAATGTGATCATCTTCATTGGTGTGCTTCTTCCAACTACACTTCTCATGAATATCTCTGTTTTGGTGGCTCTAATCAAGAGCAAGGTTAAGTACAAGCCGTTGCTGGTCCTTTTTGGATCCCTTTTGATTGGTGTCTGTATAGATAAAGTGATTATATGTGTAGGCCAGTGTGTCATTTCACCCTCAGCTTTTCGCTACTGTCGTTGCGTTAAATTGACTGTTGTTCTATTCCAAGCTCCAAGGATTTTCTTTACAGTATATCCAATCATCATTGTGACCTGTCTCAGCCTCTCACAGTTGTGGTTAGTGAAAGGAAAACTGTCAAACAGTTACAAGCAGACTGTCATTTGCTTAGTGATATCGGTTTTTGTCTCTGCATTTTGGACTCTTGTATATATTGTCAGAAATGTCTTGAGCAAATTACCATTTGGTTGTTACACTCTCTGCACAGTTCCAGTTGGACTCAGTGCAACTATGGTGGCTGTGATTTATTTTTCAGCCATCACCTTCGCACCTGCTTTTATTATTACCATAGTAGCTTCAATATGGACATTTCGGATATTTAAGAAGAGCTTCATACTTCAATCCAATACCAAGAATGAGATTGCACTGAACCGACGGATGATTTTACTGCCTATACTGATGGCTATTCTTCTAGTTTGCAATAGTTTTCTTGCCTATATTGTCACCATAACATCAACTGCTATTTTAAGTAACTCGGATGTGGTGTATTTTTACGGGAACTGGGCTAATATCATTGCTAGCTTGGAGTACGGTTTGTTCGATATTTTTAATGGGCTATCATTTCCACTTGTTCTTCTCTATCTCTACACCCAAGTCAGAAGCACCTGGAAGAGGCTAGTATGTAAATTATTGTGTTGCAAATGTACACAAGCTTTAGGCTCTCAAAATAACACTCAAAATAACACTCAAATAACACTGAATAGCCCAGCCCATTAATTGTACATTTAGTTTTGTGTATAGTCAATCACTTAGAAATCATTATGTGTTTGAATATTGATAATTATAGCCTATCTGTAGTTCATTGATGTATATACTTATATCACATTTACGTCACCATGCACTAAAGGATTTCATTGGTAGAAGTATATAACCGCATAGATTTCAAGGTGTATTGCAAGCTTTTTATTAGTTTAAGAAAGCAAGCAAAATTATAATTATTGAACTCTTATAGTATACGTATAGTTATACCGTGTTCATAATTATGACTTTCCCAAATCCATGCCTCTGCCATTAGTACAACAATTTTATATAGACATTGTATGATACTCGGGAGACTCTACTGCAAACGTACTCAAGATTTAGGCCCTCAAAATGACACTGAATTATAGTCCGTTGTACATGTAGTCAACATTTTCTGATTTAAATCATTGATCAGAAATTGGTACATGTATATATATCAGAATATACCTCTGCAGTCAGTGTATTCCAACAGTTGTGTGCATACATGTATAATCTATAACAAGTACATTCTGATGGCCTGACCACGCACGTACTCTGCGGGAGTAGAAGAAGTCTATGATTCGGAAAGAGAGGTGATTCGTCTTGGAGCTGTCTGTATTGTCACGCCTGTATACTGTCACACAAAATTAGTAGAATGAATGGCGCGTCAAAGAAAGATGTGGCAAATTTGTTGGGTACACACTTATCTATTGAATTGGGAATATACACATCGTACACGATGCTTTCTTAGTCATACAGTATAGACTCTCGCTAATCCGGCTCTCTGAATTACGATCACCTCAATATACCAAATTGTTTCGTTTGGCACACATTGCTAGCTTTAATAATTTCTGCACAAAACTCGCTCTGAAAATGCAGCCACTCGGTATTCCGTATACTGATCCGTTCTTTCTGGCTTCCCCAAACTGGATTTTTAATGTACGTTTATTATAGTAGGATATATGATATTTGAGTTTGGTTTGACAGATGAAAATTGCCGGGATACACTTAAATATAATGCATTATCCTCGAGACAGAACTGCAAAATGTTAGTTATTAGATTTGAGGCAGGACCGCTATTTAGCCGCGGCTATTTTCTGAAATGCAGCCACATCGCTATTGCGACCAAACTGCACTGTCACAAGGGTGACCGGATTAACGCGAGTCTACTATAAGTATAATTTGTTTCCAGGCTCGAATTGTCTGTCTGTAATGTTTTGTTTTCGAATACATGCGTGCATGGCCTTTATAATTGCATAATTATATGCCTCAGTGCGAGGTATATATACGGTAGTGTGTTTGTGTGTCTGTGTAGACTGTTACAGCTGCATGCTCAAGGATATGAAGTGCAAGTAAGAGTTTCTCTAGGCTTCTATAGTCATGTTTTCATTTTAATTTTGGATTTGCAAAATAATGCTTTGTTCTCGAGTTATGCCTTGTTTGTTTACTTGGAGAATGCCATTGCAACCTTTCAGAAGAGTGCGTAGAAAATATTGTCCTCTACTTAGTAGTTAGCTCTGCACTAGAACGCCAGCTATTGGTAAGCTGCAAGAGTGAGAAGAGAGCTGCAAGGCTCTGCTGATGCAGCCATCCTTTCATTTTTGGCATTGATCGTTTTTAACAACAATCATGGTCGATCATTACCCACTCTTCGAGTTTCTCCGTGATTCTGCCTGCACACAGCAAATTTTATTACTTACATAAATGCAAAAAATTTTCCTAATAGCTTTGTGCTATGTAGCTTTGTCACCTCCACCGAGACATCAACACCCGCGTTGCTTTTACCACAGTATATATAGAATGCTTTATAGATGCTTTATACACTAAGGAATGTCAGTAAATGACCTGGCGCTATTGGTCAATATTAGCTACTTTCTGTTAGACCTTTGTAAATTTGTTGGTTGTATGTAAAATATTTAGGTAATTTATTGCCAGGAACATCGAGGAAGAGTGCATGCATGAGGAAGCATGGAGGAGAGTACATGGGGGAGAGCATGGGTTACGGTAAACTATTTACTCATGAATATCTTATAGTGATTTTTGTGAAACTATAAATGCCATGATAGCAATTTTAAAACAAGTATCTTTCTGTACGACAAGTATATCATTCTGTATGACAAGCATTACTCTTCAAAACATGAGAGATCATCAAGTTAATGGATAATGGTGTTGTTAATTGTTGGCATTTGTTAGAAACTGACCGTAACAGTCAACAATGTTGAATTGATGGTAACAGCATGCATGCGTCACTAGCTGTTGTTCGATTTAAAAGTGTGGTTAGGTATATAAACTGGGAATTAAGTGTGCAGCTAAAATAATCATTCATCATGATGTACTGTACTCAATATTTAGTGATGCATGACCTGAGCTTAATTGGCAACTGAGGTTCTGCATTTACTATACAATAGTTTATACACTCTTACTCTTATCTATACTAGAACGAATGTTTTATATAAACGTGGGTGGCTCTTACAAATATGCATGCCCATATTGGGTACAGTGCACTAGCTATTGTAAACGCTGCCTTATCGTGAAACAGTTTCAGTATAATAATATAGCTGAATGTGCTGATAAAAGCTATACGTTCTCTAGAAACTGTTTCAGTAGTGTGATGTACTGTATAGAATTTGTCTAATCGTGAACCTCTCAAATGAACGCAACTTTTCTAAATGATACTGTGGAGTTCCCTCATTGGGCACCACTGACTGCTGTTAATGTGCTCCTCTTCATTGGTGTGCTTCTTCCAACTACACTACTCATGAATATCTCAGTATTGGTGGCTCTAATCAAGAGCAAGGTCAAGTACAAGCCCTTGCTGGTCCTCTTTGGATCCCTTTTGATTTGTGTCTGTATCGACAAACTGATTATATGTGTAGGCCTGTGTGTCATCTCACCTTCAGCTTTTCGCTACTGTCTTTGTGCTAAGTTGACTATTATTCTATTCCAAGCATCAAGAGTTTTTTTTACAGCATATTCAATCATCATTGTGACCTGTCTCAGCCTTTCACAGTTGTGCTTAGTAAAAGGAATACTGCCAAACAACTACAAACAGACCATCATTTGCTTGGTAGTGTCAGTCCTTGTTTCTGCATTTTGGACACTTGCATATATTGTTGGAAATGTTTTGACCACTGATTCACAAATTGGTTGTTACACCCCCTGTAGTACAGTTTCAGCTGGATTTACTACAACTATGCTCATTGTGACTTGTTTTTCAGCCATCACCTTAGCACCTGCTTTTATTATCACAATAGTAGCTTCAATATGGACATTTCGGATATTCAAGAAGAGCTTCATACTTCAATCCAGTAACAAGGGTGAGATTGCGCTGAATCGACGAATGATTTTACTGCCTGTATTGATGGCCATTCTTCTAGTTTGCAACAGCTTGCTTGCCTATGTTGTCACCTTAATATCAACTACTATCTTAAATAATTCGGATGTGATGTTTTTTTACGGGAGCTGGTCTAATGTCATTTCTAGCTTAGAGTTTGGTACACTCGATATTTTTCATGGTCTGTCATTT
Source organism: Halichondria panicea (assembly GCF_963675165.1). Classification (NCBI taxonomy): domain Eukaryota; kingdom Metazoa; phylum Porifera; class Demospongiae; order Suberitida; family Halichondriidae; genus Halichondria; species Halichondria panicea. The sequence continues at coordinate 2,309,156 of NC_087388.1, forward strand.
CCACTTGTTCTACTCTATCTATACACCCAAGTCAGAGACACCTGGAAAATGCTAGTCTTTAAATCCTTGTGTTGCAAATGTATTGTAACACAAGATTTAGCCTGCTCTTACAAAGACACTGCATGAATAGTTTCTGAATAATTATGCGCAGTCTGCATGTTTTTAGTTTTCCTAGTGGACCTTATGCATAGTCAGTATACCTTAATTTATGGCGTGTATAATTATGTGTATATAGAATATAACCTTTCAGTCATCAAAAATTTCAACAAAAATCATGATATTGTATTAACTATTTAACATGTCTCTGTTCCTATAGCACTATATATATATACCTACCCTTCGTGAAGTTAATACTGTGACCACCATGATCTATATAATTATGGTTGTTTTATGCTTTGGCATAATTATGTATCTCACGCACATTGTACCTATTGAGATTAAGCTATATAAGGAGCATGTAACCGCAGCAAAAAATAAATAAAAATATTTTATGCTCGCATTTATTTCTAGCACTACTACGGTAGCTCGGAAATTTTCGTCACATAATTATACGCCGATAAAATGCAGGTTCTATGGCAACGACATCATGCATGCCATCAAATTATATCAAACATCACTGCCCACTGTTTGTGGAGGAGGGGGGTTCATGCATACATCATGTGAACCATAATTATGCTGATTGATCATGGTCCTTAGTTACAAATGCATGTAGCCATTATATTTTGTTAGTTATTGTAAAAACTGCTTTCATTATATGCTGCTGTCTGTGAACAGTTTCAGCCTAATGTACACATTATTTTGCTGTTAGAGAGTTTGTCATTTACTATTACACTAGTCGTGAACCTCGGAAAATATGAACACTATAATTATATTATAGATACACATTGGGCACCTTTCACTGCATTACTGCTGTGAATATGCTCCTCTTCATCGGTGCATGTGCTCTTTCCAACTACACGAATGTCTCAGTATTGGTGGCTCTAAATCAAGAGCAAGGTCAATCACAAGCCTTTGCTAGTCCTCTTTGGATCCCTTTGATTGGTGTCTGCAGTATAAAATATGTCTGTTCACCTTCAGCTTTTCACGTTAAGTTGACTGCATGTTCTTCTATATTCCAAACGCCAAGGATTTTATTTGCAGCACAATCAATCATCATCCTGCCCTGTCTCAACCTCTCACAGTTATGTAATTATTGTAAGTACAATAATTTAAAGCAGATCATCATTATTACCCGAGGCGCATGTGGGCAGCCACGGGTATAGCTAAGTCTGATATCTGAGTTTGCTTATCTGAATGCCATAGCACTGCGTTTACAGCATGGATAGCCTTCACTCAGCAAGTAATAGGGCACGTTTCGATGTTAAATCTTCGTTGTCATATAAAAGCGAAGCTAAGAAGCTTGAACTTGCACGTTGGCTAGCTCTACACGCACATCATCTAACCCATTTAGATCCCAAAACCTTGGCTACTAGAAAATGCACTAGTTAGCAACAGTCAACCTATAGCAACTGCATCATTTCTTTTGAAAATTAATATTTGAAAAGTTGGCATCTCGTGGCTCTACTAAATCTGTGTCTCTATTCAAGTCTACTCACAGTAAGTTATAGTCCTAGCGCCACCCACAAAACGGAAACATCCAGCTCATCCCCGCTTTTGCAGCAAACAAGCCTTTGGTATGCCATAGACTGACTCGTACTACTCTCGAACAAAGCGAAAGGAATAAACTCAAGCTAGAATTTGCAGCACAAGCCCAGCATATGAGCATCTCTTATACTACTCTCGAACAAAGCGAAAGGAAGAAGCCAAAGCTAGAATCCCAGCACTTCCCTACATCCAGCTCCTCCCCCATGCAGCCTTGCCGTAAATACACTGCCCAAGAAAGGAGCGCGGCTCCTACTACTCTCGAACAAAGCAAAAGGAAGAAACTCAAGCTAGATTTTGCAGCAAACGAGCGGCTCCTATATTACTCTCAAACAAAGCGAAAGGAAGAAGCCAAAGCTAGAATCCCAGCACTTCCCTACATCCAGCTCTTCCCCCATGCATGCAGCCTTGCAGTAAACAAGCACAGCACACTGCCCAAGAAACAAGCGGCTCCTACTATTCTCGAACAAAACCAAAAGAAAAACTATAGAGCTTCCCTCTTCCATTGTACGAACTGTATATATACTGTGCATCTAGCTACACAACCAAAAATACAATATTACATGTGCATCTACTTGTAAATGACAATACAATAATTATATGTACATAGCCTAAAGCATTTAATAGAGCACGTTGCCAAGTGCTCTATCAGAAATAGAGCACATAGCAACGATAAGCAAAAAAGTTGCACCATGCATGCATAATCAGTTTAACGAAGTATGTACACACCATAGTAATTCAATATTATTATACTCAATGTACAGTTGAGGTTCAGTTTCATCTAAATTCAGAGCAGGTTAGCCATCTTTGAGGGTTCTCTCTCATAATCCTGTCCACAGTAGCTCTCTGGAAACCTCTGTTCAGAAACTTTGGGGCTATGTGGTCTAACATGTGACCATAACCGTAACCACCATAACATGCCCACTCATTCCGACAGACAATATCATGTGACACAAGCAGATGATCCAAACATCCCCTGTCGACAAGAGCCTTGATCCGGGCAATACGCTGAGCATCGCTAGGGAAGTCGAAATCTTCATTACATGGATAGTGTGAGCATTCTTTTCCAAAAAGGGAGTGGTTAATGTAGCAACCACGGTGACACAGGTCACTCATTAGTTTGAGGTTAGTTTCACAGTCTGAGAATGCCCGATCCACATGAGACATACTGATAGCCTGGCCATGCACTCCATAGGAATAGAGGCGGTCCAGGATTCGGAATGGGAGGTCTGTGGTTCGCCCTGGAGCTACCTGTATTGCCACACCTATATATGTGCACATACAAATAACACACACCGTGACTTAATATAATTATAATTATAGTTCCTTATGCATTTTTAGGATTTTTCGCATTGCATCTTTAAATTGTAAAAAAGTCAGGTGACAAGTTTTACTTAATAAATTTACGTATAATTATAGTCTGTATAAGCGTGCAAAAAACCTACCCATGCAGTGTAATAATACCTGTTTCCTTGTGTGTGATGGCAGCTGCCTCCAGAGCTTTCTTCTCTGTTTCTTTAAGGGGATCTGAGCATGCAATGTACATGACCCCGCACTTCAATCCCATCGGTCCACTCCCTATCGCAACCTCTGTTTTCATCAACTCTGCCATTGATTGGACGGACATTGTTTTAATCTCAGCTGAGAGGAACGACTCGCTATAGAATCCTGTTGTCGATACAATATGTACACCCGTTGCCTTGGAGATGCGTGCTAAGTCGTCGAAAGAGTGCTCCTTTCTTCTCATACCCACCACAGACATTTCACAGATACAGCCCCCACCAGACGTCTTGTATAGCCCCACTTCTGTCTCTGCTTTTTCGATCTCATCAAGAACCACATTCTCACGCACACTGTACCTACATGTATATTATAGTTATAAAGTAAAGTATACATGTAGGTATACACATAGAATGTTTAATACTATAGCCTCTGTTAATGGTTCTGCTAATTACACAATTGAAGTAATACAATCAAAAGATTATGAGGGCTACCGTACTTATTTGATTTAAGACAACTCTCCAAACATGCGACACCCTCGAGCTTAGGTAATTTTCTTACCTCTAAAAGTAGCGACTGCTGCATTGACAATAATGTTTTATGTCGTGTCCTAAATAGAGGTCAAACTATAGCCTCGAATACAGACTGCTAGAAGGTGAGAAACAAGGTATTTTAAGCGGCCTGTCATCGAGGCTAGTAGAGTAACCTCCAATTAGAGACGACCCTCTAAATATGCGACACAAGGACCTCAACATAATTTTTCAACTTCCAAAAGTGGTGACCTCTGGCTCCGTAATTATTTAAAAGTGTCGCCTTAAATCGAATAAGTACGGTATACTCAGTACACAGCTGACCACAGTGTGAATGTATTTAATAACACTCTTAATTGAGGCTTAAGGTTTTTATAATCTTGTTGTGGTTTGGCTATAACTAGTAACAACGATCGTCTGATTGTTGCGTACATACATGAATCGTCTTGTGAACCCCAGATTCTCCATAGTAACAGGTAGCCCTGCAACGTCACGGCCATTGAGAAAGGATGTGGTGGTATCAAGTCCTGTAGTGTAGTCTACCAGGATGTGTTCATGAGGAAGAACCACACCCAACTCTTCCGAAGGGACTTTCCCTAACACTGACAAATTATTATAAGTGTTAATAAAGTGTGATTGTAAAGTCTTACCTGTTTGCACTGCCATTTTACAGATTACATCATACAACTACACTACATTATTGTGGTTCTCACTGAGATTGTAACCATGGTAATGTAATGGGAAGTGACTTTTTAGTACCATGTCAAATCTAAACCCATATTGTGTGCATTATAGTCACATGTATTATTTTTCCTCTCATGCAGCAATACTAGCTTTGCTACCAAAAATATGAATTTCGAGTGTGAAATGGAAGGAGTTACTGCAACTAAATTGGAAAGTGAGTGAAAAGTGACATGAGACATGTGATTTCTAGTATAGACCCGAACGTAACGAGGTAGATTGTAACTTGAATCTTTCACAAATAATATGAGCCTGTGTGTGAGCATTGCAGTATAATTTCCTATGTTACCACACTTAATTACCCCTCTCCCCAGGATCAATGATGTCATCTAGTTCCCTCGCTCCTCTTGTCCCTATACGCTACACTAACCAAACCACTGCTACCGATGCCAGCATGTACGCTGAAGTGAACGAAATGCAGATGCTCAAGGCCAGGGAAACAGTAAAACATGCTACACCTTTACCGTGAGTAGGTTACCGTGTAGTCCTGAATGCTCTAGCTCACTACTTGTTCATAAGAGACCACGAACACAGTCATGAGTATAGCATGCTACATCTGTGTATGGTTATGAGACCAAAAATGAACGATTAATGTAACCTACATCAGCTTCTGGTGTCATAAATGCTTTTTTACGTGGATTGCATAAAAGTTTCATTCCTCCAAGTGTGTGTTGCCCTCCATAGATATGAGGAGTTTCTGCCCAAGAGAGAAGCTACTCCTGATGATTATAATAATGAGGAACTCTACATGGAAATGGGAAAGATTTACTATGCAGTGAGTAAAGGTCTTCTAAACTGTAATTTGTCCCCATCTACATGAGTTAAGGTAGCTAGGTTTAGGGCAAAAATTAAAACTGGCAGTTATTGGGAGAACTCTGTCTTTTGTGAAGATTTTGGAGTGTGATGTATATTTTAAAACATGGTTATAATGACTTATAATATTATACAGTACACAATAATAAATGGTGATATTCAGTTTAAATGGCCATGGACAGTAAACATCATACAGTGCATCCTCACAACACATGTACATAATTATACAGGATATTAACAAGACTGACATACTGTCTACGTATGAAGTGGATAGGTCGGCCATTATAATCCAATCGGACCTGGGTAAAGGACAGTTTGGAAAAGTCTCTCAGGCCAAAATGAAAAATGTTTTACTCGGCAAAGCAGAAAGTGTAGTGGCCGTGAAAATGTTGAAAGGTAAATGTGTGCATGTATATAATTATATATACGCACTTGTTCACTGAGCCAGAAAACCATCCTATAGTGCATGCATGCTTGCAAGCTGGAAGGAAAATTGTAACACCAAATTCAAAATTAATGTTGCTTTTCTCTTCTAATTCTCTCCAGAGGGTGCTACAGACAGTACACGAAAGGATTTTCTGAGTGAGGCTCAGATGTTGGCTGCTTTTGACCATTCCAATGTGTTGGGGCTACTCAAGGTGGTGACCAAGAGTGAGCCAGTCCTCGTGATTATTCCATTCATGGTCAATGGAGACTTGAAGAACTATCTTAAAAGGTAGGGAAGCTTTGCATTTGCATTGTCGATGGTAAATTGCCAATTGCTAAATGGCAACGGAGCTCAAAAACTGACTAGCATATGTATTCAATTACTATATAATAGTTAGACACTGTTTTGGAGGTGTCCATGGGATTTAGAAGCCCAAAGGCATTGATTTAGTATCCCGAGCGTAGTGAGGGTGCTAAAGTGGCTGAGGGCTTCTAAATCACATGGACACCAACAAAACAGTGTCTAGATACTAGTGTGCATGTGCAAATCGTTTGACTACAATACAATCACTTGATAACAGAATATAAGGTATACTAAGTAAATTTGCAGGTATACTAAGTCCCATAGTATACCTGCTTTGAGGCACTTTTCCCATGTACTTCCCATGTAGATCTTATCAACTAGTGTCTAATGGCAGTTATAACCCTTTCCCTCCTATTGACGCTTTAAAGCGCCATAAATGGTACCCTGCACTTGCGACCATCATAAATGTCAGACAGTACCCAAATGTGCTAAAATCGAGGCATCTTGTAAAATGTCCTGTGTGTAGCAGCTGGTTACTGTCGTAACCCTTGTTCCTCCCAGTATGAAGAAGAAGCTTTCAATACATGCTTGTGATAACCAGAGAGCTCAGTTTGGAGTTCCCAAGCAACTACACATTGCTGAGCAGGTAATACTTGCAATAAGGCGTAAGATGTTGAAAATGAGATATTGTTTTTGCCCTCTTATAATATAGATTGCAGGAGGTATGGAGTACTTGGCTGCCAAATTCTTCATTCACAGGGATCTAGCTGCAAGGTACCGGTATAAACCAGAGACAGCGTGCTACTAGTTAGCAAGTTTACATAATTAAAAATTTTATAGGTGAAGGTCCTCTCAATAGAATGTGCACTTGTGTCATATAACATACATGTGTGCCATTGTGTCTCCATCACTGTATCTGCTGCATCCTAGGAACATTCTTGTTGGCGAGGACAACCACTGCAAGATAGCGGACTTTGGCCTGTCCCGAGCTCTGGCTCAGGAGGACACATACTACCATGTCAGTGAGGCCAGTCTGTTGCCTGTCAAGTGGATGGCCATTGAGTCACTGTTCTACAGGAAGTTCAGCACATATAGTGATGGTACGTGTGTTAATTGTTGTGGAAGTTTAGGACTATAATTATTTTTATGACGGCACATGCATGTGCATGTGCTAGCTGTGCTAACATTCAATTCCAATCATTGTCCTCCTAGCTGAATCCGAAGAATGATAACCATTCGTGTCCAAAAACTTATAAGTACTGTATGGAAGTGCATGTTAGTACGACATAGATCACTCTTCTCTTTTTTCACAGTGTGGTCTTTTGGAGTGGTTCTTTGGGAGATTTTCTCTTATGGTGCAGGCCCATACAAAGTAAGTTTAAGCTAATCTGTGTATACATGTGGAGATTGGAATGTGTAGAATTAATTCGTTAAACTGTAGCACACACAACGCGTGTGTTTACTGCATGTGACTACTTTAATTGTACTACAGGGTGTGAGTCCCGTTGGCATCCCCACCCACATTCAAAAAGGAAACAGATTGGAGTGCCCTGAGAAATGCCCTGCTGAAGTGTAAGCTATATCAATACTGACAGTTTATTGTATAGACCCATCGGTGTGGCATAAAGCATTCCGTCCTCAGGCCAAACACCTCATAACAACTGAGTTTGGTGCACACACATTTAATTTAGGTGTGAAATTAACACTTGTCATTCCATGTGTACTTTGCCACATCGGCTAAAATTGTGGACCATCAGCAACTTTCATCCGTGACATTGTATTAGAGCTGCATGCCCACGAGTATAATATTTTGGCCCGGCAGCTGCTGTAGTTATCATTGCTGAACCACACCCCCCTTTAGGTATGAGATGATGAATAGATGTTGGGATGAGGTGAAGGAGAAGAGAGGTACCTTCTCTCAGATTAAACTCCGCCTCAAGTCCATCACCATCAGTCTGCGGAGGTCAAAGGATAAGAATCAACTTGAAGAGGACGTGTACATTTGATTAACTGTTGATATTAGAAACACTTTTTATTCACAGGAAGTTTTGTTTTATTCCCTTGTAAATGCCACAACGTCGTGTATTGTGTTTTGATGATTATAAGCACTCTTATAATTATATACATGTACTGTATAGCGTGTATATTAATTTGAGTTTTCGCTAATTAAGCATGTGCACAAACATTAAATACCCACGAATTTAATAATGCATGCTGCAGAAAGGCTGCTATTCTGTGAAAATTAAATCTGCGAAAACCGTCATTCCGCGACAGTTTATCTCGAAATAATTATACCTGCTATAAAATTATGGTAAATTGTTGGTGTAATAATTATACTATCACACTATATTTTTTACAGCTAGGCTGCATGGACTGCTTACAAATTAAGCTGCACAACCTTATAAGTATATACTAATAACATGTTTGCAAAGAATGGCATCGTCCTCGAGCTCACAAGATTAATATTCCTCCCCAAGGGCCTTGAGGGTAAAGAAGACGGAGAGGATGGACCCCTATATTGAATAAACCAACTGGGAGCAATGAGTTGGTGTCTAGCGTTTGGTTGTACGTGTCTATAGTGCTTGTCGTTTGTGAGTTTGGTCACCAAACCCTTGCTGTGTCATCAAAGAGGCCAATTAAAATCATAATTGTATAATTATAGACAAACTAGCTTTATAGTATAGTAGTTTCTAGTGTTAGTGTTCGTTCGGTGATGAGTAGATCTACGTGCAATGGGTAAACATAATTATACAGAAAAACAATAAAACGAGTACAAACACAGAAAGGATATTGTGTGATTGTGTTACCCGTACTATTGATTAGTATTGTTGTGGAACTCTGTCAGCAATGTACTGACACACCCTAACAGCTACGTCTCCTCTCTTGAGATCTAGTAAGGTGATCAACAGGGCTCGGAAAGTGGCAACAAGAGGATTGGGGGCACGCCAGAGTTTCAAAGCCTTAGCCATTGCAGTTTGAATGTCTCGTTTGACAGCTAGGTCATAAATATCAGTTTGTTGGCCGGGAGTCAAACGTAACTGGTCGAGATAGTTCTCTAGATTATCGAAGCAGCCGGCTAGGATATGAATGTCATGTTCTATGACCTCTGTGTCCAGCTGGGTGTCATTCACTCCAGTCCTCTTCTTTAGGGCAGCGACTGTTAGACCAGCTGTCACCCAGGACCGATACACCTGTGTGTGTGTAAGGGACCAGAGGAAAGAGAATTAGTAACATAAATCAAAACTATAATGTTTTATAACTAACTATGTGGAAACATAAAACGAAATTCACACACTGCACAATGCGTACACACATACCATTAGAGCTAGCCAATTACACTAACAATGCACACACGTACGTTCATTTAATATGCGTATGCGTAAACACGTATACATGCATGTATTGTGATCAGTTACACCTTCAGTGCGTGTGGTTTATCTGATCGTGTCCTCTCACTCACTGACCAGTCCTCAACAGTTGGAGATGCTCCAGCCACCACAGGGAGAAAGTCTACGTATAGCCAGAGTGCACAAATGAACACAGTACAGTGTTTTAAACACTGTGCATGGATTTATATTCTAAGTAAATTACTGTGTCTTTGAGGGGTTTCTCTAATTAAAACTTCAGATGGGCTTTACGTCACCACACGGAAACATTGATACTTTTACACATCACCTATATAAAGTAGAGATACACATGCATGTACACATAACTTTGTGGTCTGAGCATGTCAACCAGGTAAAGACAAAAGCCAATAGAACACTAAATCTCCTATGACGAACCCTACATGGGTGTAGCAAAATTGCAAAAATTAAAGCTTATAATGCCCTAGTTCAACCCCATCTAGAAACTTCTTGTGCGGTTTGGACCCCACACCAGAAGCAATTAGTCAATGCATTAGAAAATGTGCAAAAAAGAGCATCGAGATGGATTACCGCAAAATGGAACAAAAAAAATTATCGATGGACCAAATCAAATCAAGAATGTTGTGACGAACTTAAGTGGCAGTCTATAAAGGAAAGACATAACATGCTAATGTGCTGTCAGGTATAGATACTTAAATAACTTAGACTAGTCTGTTATCTTTGTGCTTATTTAACTCACGTGTTAATGTGTATAGGTACTCATTTTTTTGTAAACTCACCCTTCTTGTGGAATTCCTTACCATAATTATAATAATAGTGTATTTCCTCGTATAATAATTTTAAGCACCACGTTCGGAATTTTTTCTTTTAATTGCTGTTCACTGTATTTGTTTATGCTTGTGCTTATTGTTGTTGTTAGTTTGTTTGTTTTCATCTGTATTTGGTGTTTCTGTTTCTGTTCTCGTTATTTTTTGTTGTTTGTCTCATTTGTTGTGGGGAGTACAATTATAGGCCACATGTGCCTTCTGTACAACCCTTTCTCTCCTTTGAGAGATAAAATTATTTCAATAAAAAAAACAACTGTCAAATGGAAAAGGGTAAAGAGAACTGAGTAACATATCTCACCATGGCTTGATGGTTCCTCAATCATTGTTAATGTGGCGCCATCTATAATGGGGGGGAGGGGACATTCAAAGTGCAGCATAGATATAATTATACTGATAACAGTGAAATTTTAAATGCACATTCAATTAGTCTGGCAGCACCTATGCTTGGTGTTGATCTTGGGGCTGGAAGTAGATTGTCACTAGTCTCCTTAGCAGCAACACCAGCCAGTTCCTAAATAGAGACACAAAGTCAACAAAATTAATTCGAACAGTACAATCTTGAGAGAGAACAAACACTTTTACACACAGTACAAAATCTTTAAAACAACACAATAAGAAATGTAACAGACTAATAATGAGCACATAACTTTGTGAACAGCAATTGCAACGAAGATGTAAGCATAGCCAAACAAAACATTTCAACTCACCAGAGGGTTACGTCCAGCAAACACACTAAGTGGATCCAGAATTCTTCTCAGTGCCTTACCACTTGAACTTCCATTGCTCTTCCAGACGTTTAGAACATCATCGAGATTACTGCACTCTTGAAACGCGGCGCTGGTATTCTCAGTAATGGATGTGCGTACGATACTAGCCAGTTGAGGATTCTTGTTCCAACACGTTGCAAGAGCCGAGATGAATCGATCAGACAGTTCCTTGTGTACTGGATTGAACAGAAGCTGTAGAATATTCTCACCGAGATCAGCGTACACTTCAGCTTGAAGAAGGTCACTCAATGGCATGTTCTCTACACCTTTAGCTGATATGACGCACATTTCTTGACCAACAACACTTTGAGCGAGGGACTTGAGATCAAAGACGTGTGTATCTTTCAGAGGGTACGTCACACTATCAGGAGGAAGGAGGGACTCCTCAGTGACTACAGTAAAGCATAACTCCGTAGAGGTGTCCAAAACTTTCTTCATTAGAGTTGAGCGCAGCTTGAGAAAGTCTAGTGACATTTGGCGAGCTTGAATCAAAACGATCACTTTCTTCTTGTCAATGACCTCCACCAGTACTTTGACACCATAAGCAGTGCTCCAGCAAACTCCAGTCTTCCAGACAGAGCATTGACGTTGCAGAGAAGGGTTGTCAGGATCTATCACTGGAGCAAGCCCTAGGGAAAGAGATATCCGAAGCAGAAGAACGTGGAGAAATCGAGCGTCCAAAAATTGGTCCTTGTGAGAGCATGACATCACCCAACCAAAATGATATGCAAGGTCGTCCCGATGATTGAAAACTTTCGTATCGACTTCTAATCGGATTAGGGCAGGACAGAATATGTATTTCTCGTCGGGCAATACAGACTCACCAGTGTCTGTTCTATGTTGATTGATAAGACAAAGGACTTCTTGGTCTTCAATGGGCACGGCGAATTCGAGATCAATTAAAAATCCAGTGAGCAATTCAGTGTTCAAGTTAGGCAAATGAGCAGCCAGCTTGGAGCAAGGTACCACACCAGTGCTTGTAGAGAGTTGACAGTGCTGATCGAAATCCTCTGGAGCAAATATAGTGCCATTGATTTCACCCAGGAGCTCTTGTTTCTTGAGAACAATGAAGCTTTTCTCTGGTGAGCTGAAATTGTGTAGAAAGAGGATGTGACCTTTGTCGTTGAGCTGAACACATATTTCAATAAGACGAGGAATGGTTGTCGGTATGAACGGTACAGCTTCTTTATGCTTCTTAGAGAGTACTTGATTAGATTCTTTTTTAATTTGGTACTGAACTTCTTCCAGTGATAACGCAATCTCATCCTTGCCAACAAGGTAAACCAAGAACATGTGTGCATTTAAGGAAACAGCCAACTTTGATCGAATGCGAGCACAAGTAGGGCCGACAGTGTCTCGCAGTATCTTCATGCCGCTAGAGTTGGAGTAGCGAGTATCCAAGGGAATGAATTTCAGTAGATCCAGGGTGGGATATCTCGAAACGGCTTGCAAAACGATCTCTTCTTTCTTCAAAATCTTCAATTTGTCAGTTGAGCAATCGGCATGGCTACCTACTACAATGAGTGGGGCTTTGCCCTCCATCTTGGCACACTGATTGGCAATGATCCCCAACCAATAGGAGACAGAATGGGTGGTGAAGGAGTCGTCTTTATGGAGCCCTAGGACTAGGACAATAATGGGCCGACATGCATCAACTGCTGACTTGATAATGGCAGCGTGACTGCTGTAGTAAGCCTCTTGACCAGCAAAGTCATAGACCAACACATCTCCAAAAACACGGCTTTTGAATAATCGAGGGATGATTCCGGCTGTTTTCTGGCTGACTCCATCAACTTCTTTAGGAGAGACAAATACGTTGATTAAAGATGTGAGTGCAGTTGGCTCGTGTTCCATTGCTTCAATGAGAGTGCTCTTTCCTTCGCCACCATGACCGATAACAAGCATTTTCACTGGGTTTTTTAGCGGATTCTTTGAAAATACTTTACCAAGAGCCTTGCGATGATTAGTATAAACATCTTCGGCAGTAGCCCCATTCTTTAACAAGAGTTTAATAACGTCTTTGTTCCATGCAAAAAAGAGTGGTGTCTGTCCATTGCCATTTTTTATATTGGGATTGCAACCAACGTCATTCAGAAGATACTCAACAATTTTGTTATGCCGATACTCACAAGCAATTAGTAGACTATCTGTGATGGGTATTAAATCACTGAGTGACAGCTAGCTAATAAAATTATAGTACTTTGATGCTCTTAGTACAAGTACAAATCGAATACTCTTACCTTTTGATTACATAATTAACTAATATACGTGCATATGACGGTTTAGAAGAGCACAGAGTAATTAATTGGCATGCATTCACATTGATTACATACGTTACTTTAATCGTTGAATTCTCGTCCACAGTTTTATTATACTGATAATGACAGATAAAGTACAGTAAGAATGCGGCCAAGTACTGTACTACAATGATAAAGTTTGATGTACCGAACAAAACTAACACAAAACGCCCTAAAGATGTTGAAGCCAGCACCATAGAAAAAAGAAGAAGCTTGTATCAAGCTACAAAGCAGCATACAAATACAAAAGCCTGACAAACCGATACATCTCAGCACTACTAGTATGCGCATGGCACGCTCTGATCTTGTACATAATTAACCCGAGGCGCAAGTAAAATTTTCGCGGATTGACACTGAACCTCAAAAATTGAGTGCCTCGAAAATTTGGGAATCATGCATTGTTTACTTTCGATATTGAAAAACCTCTCTATACTGTAGTGGTGTGGTCAATTGAACCTCTATCTACTATAATATACATAACTAGACCATAGACTCAGTGGCGTATAGGAACCACTTTCTCAATGGGGGGCTCTAGTTTTTAATGGAAAGTACGGCTATCTAGATATAGTGCAGCTTGATAAGTTATATTATAGCCTAGAAAGATGGGGGGGGGGGGGGGGGGGGAGGGGGCTTAAGCCCCTGGAGTCCCCCCTCTCCTACTCCACTGAGACTAGTAACAGTGAAACTCGACCTAGATTTTCTTGGCCAATAAGCGCTAGCATGCACACCTCACATACTTTTATTCTTTGAACAAAAAGTGAACTGCTGTACCCTTGAATTACTGTAGCGTCAGTTGAATTAACGTAGCAAACTACCGTACCCTCGAATTGACACAACCTTAGTTGAACTGCAAAAGTCGTAGTCTTAGTTGAACTGCAAAAGTAAATTGACTTAGCTTCAGTTGAATTGTACCCACAACCTCAAACCTCCACTTAATACCTACTATATGTGTGTACCTCAGGCCACTGTAAAAAACAACAGACATGTGTATACATTTTGTGTGGTTTTGCTTGCCCACCATGCAATTAAAGATGTATGCAGGGAACAACTAGTCCTTTACCAATATCTATCACCCAATTATGGTTACTGTTCATTTTGTGGAGGAAGTATCAGAATCTGTTCTCTAAGAATAATTATTATTATGACCCACTATCCTTCCTGCTGCTACTGTAACATGTATATGTACAGCATGAGCAACGAACGTTTCCATAATTATGTTCAGCAAATTTTTCACTAATCATGCTTTTGTTCAGTGTCGAGAATAGTAACTGCAATGACTAGTGTTCAAGCTGGCGCTGTGCTAATGCCTCTCGCCATGATTTGCTTTCGCTCAAAAGTATAGAAGAGGAAGTATAGAAGAGGAAAAAGTGTATAAAGTCTAAAACTGACTTGCATCTATTCAATTGTATAATTATGGTATCATTGTTGTGTTTTGTGGCTGCTTATACCAGGACCTCAAGGATCTAGGAAGCAACAAAGAAGAAGATTTTGTTTTCAATTAATTATAAGCGGAAGTGCATAATTAATTATTTTATAATTACTTCATAAAGTTAGCTTATCTATATAAAGTCACTGAGAAGAAAAGACTTATTTACATGCATCTATATATTGTTGTATTATGTGGCTTTAATACCAGGACCTCAAGAAAGAAGAAAATTGATTCTTCCAGGATCTGTAGTTCAGTGTATAAGAAGAAAAGACTTGTGTACATGCATATTGTTATCTATATTGTTATACAGTAGTGTTTTGTGGCTTACCAGGCCCTCAAGAAAAATATGATTCTGCCAGGAGGATCTGGATCTGGATCTTGGATATCACACGTGGGGAATGAGCGCGCATGCGCATTACATCCACAGGAATAATTAAAGGGTGTGTCCAAAGAGATCAATTTCACAAATGGCTACTGCTAGCTAGCTGTTTTAACAGGTATTTTCTGAGTCTTGTAGCTACTAGCGCTTTAGTGCAAGGCTAACTCATAATTTTTATGTTGAATAGAAAGTTTGTGCGGACAGATGATGCTATGAAAGATTCTAAAGAGACTGCAACAGCCTTCAATGTGAGTCAAACTAGCCATAACTCGAGAAAGAAGCTTTAGTTTGCTAATCCACGAATCAAAATCCAAGAGAACGTGGCTAGAAGCCTATAGAAGCTGTTAGTTTTCGTCGCATTGCAACTGTTGAACAGTTACAGCTGGAACACACACACACACACACACAATTACAGCTGGAACACACACACACACACACACACACACACACACACACACACACACACACACACACACACACACACACACACACACACACACACACACACACACACACACACACACACACACACACACACACACACACACACACACACACACACACACACACACACACACACACACACACACACACACACACACACACACACACACACACACACACACACACACACACACACACACACACACACACACACACACACACACACACACACACACACACACACACACACACACACACACACACACACACACACACACACACACACACACACACACACACACAGCTTTACCATATCCCTCATGCGGCTACGCCTCGAGGCATAAAAATACTACAGTTTGCATGTATCATAAGAGGCCACAATTATTCCTCGAGACGAAGTCGTGGTTATTTAGTTGGCCTCGCCTTTCGCGAAAACTCCCATGCAATCTCATCAACTTATCAGAAATGGGTGGTTGTAGTTCGCGAGGATACAGTTATTGGTTAACATGTAAAAACTTACCATTAACATCCACTTCGCAATGTGAGATCAAGTACTTGATAGTGTCCAGGTGCCCTTCTCTGACTGCCAATCCCAGTGGAGTTAGTCCATCACTGGTCACAGCTCCTGTAGTGGTGAGTCAGAGACACACTTAGTCAACAGCTGAATGATATATATAGAAGAATGAAAACACCGTGGGTGCTGATACCTCGGTAGAGGCGTCGAAGCTTTATAGCAATGAAGCTACAGTACTAACTAGTACTAGCAGACTATTAAAACACACATGCCGAGTAACAGTTGCAATTCTTACATTTATAAGGCAGCAGAGAATCAAAGCAGAAAAGAGTGGGAATGATCGACCTTGATTAAAAAGAATGCCGAAAGTAAGTTTAAGCTGGTGTTCTAAACTTCTAATGTAACAGCTAAGTTATATAATTATCAACAGATTTTGCTACACACGAGTCTGAATTAAGAGTCTGCAATGGCCTTCAAAGTAAAAGCAAACCTGTACAAATTTCGCTATGAATCTAATTATAAAACCTGTAAAGCCCAACCATAACTCGAGAACGAAGTATTATTTTGCAAATCCAAAAACATGACTAGAAGCCTATAGAAGCTCTTCTTGCACTTACAGACACTACCGTATACCTCGCTGCACATGCGCAACCGAGGCATAAATAGCTTGATTGAGAAAAGGTTGGCTAGTTTGGCTAGTTTAGTGTCCCCACAAAACACACTATGACAGACATCACATAATTATGCCATCACACAGTAAGTAATAAAGCAGGATTAATTTTCCTACCAGAAAGTTTACACAAACACACAAGAGCAGCAAATTCATTTTCTTGCTGACTTGTATACAGTGCCTTAAAAAATTATGCAACTTACCATTGACATCCACGTTGTACTCCGTGATTAGGTACCTGATAGTGTCCAGCTGCCCCTCTCTGACTGCCATTCCCAGTGGAGTTAGTCCATACATGTCTCCAGATTCTAGTAGTGAGTCAGGGAGCGTAAAAAATAAATTGAACTACAGTGAAATCTCCATTAACGACCACCTCCAAAGAGCAAGCACACGCTATATAAGGACCATGCAAGAGCTCAGGTCCGGATTGAAACTAAAATGATGTAAAAAGCAACCTCTCAGGAACAGCCACCTCTCTACTCTGTATAACGAGTAGCTCTCTAGTCAGCTTTAGCAATGGAAAATAGACCTCCCAGAACGAACAGCCACACCCAAAATTAGCTGTAAATTATTGTTGAGATAGCATTATTCTGCACAATCGTGAAAACCTAGCTGTAGTTCGTCCCTAGCCCTACAGCCTTTTCAAAGCTTGTATGAGCGAAAGAAGCAGTTAGCAAAGCTCCAAGAATCATTCAGCAAGAAATGACTCATAGCTAGAGCATACATAGCTGGCAATTGAAAATCTATTGAGAAGAAAAGACTTGTGTACATGCATATTGTTATCTATATTGTTATATATGGTAGTGTTTTGTGGCTTACCAGGCCCTCAAGAAAAAGATGACTCTGCCAGGAGAATCTGGATTCTAGATAATATTTTCTCACACGTGGGGAATGAGCGCGCATGTGCATTACATCCACAGGAATAATTAAAGGGTGTGTCTAAAGAGATCAATTTCACAAAATGGCTACTAAAGCTAGCTGTTTTAACAGATATTTTTTTACTCTTGTAGCTAACAAAAAGCTAGCGCTTTAGTGCAAGGCTAACTCATATGTTGAATACAAAGTTTGTGCGAACAGATGATGATTCTGAAGAGACTGCAACAGCCTTCAATATGAGTCAAACTAGCCATAACTCGAGAAAGAAGCTTTAGTTTGCTAATCCACGAATCAAAATCCAAGAGAACGTGGCTAGAAGCCTATATAAGCTGTTAGTTTTCGTCGTATTGCAACCGTTGAGCAGTTACAACTGGAACAGACACACACACACAGTCAGCTTTACCGTATTTCTCGTGCGGCTACGCCTCGAGGCATAATTAGGGTGTGTTTTCATACATTGAGGGTGTTTTTTAACCTTATGAGGGTGTCTTTTCTGCCAGTGAGGGTGCTTAATTGCTAATATAATGAGGGTGTACTTTCTGTCAGACTGAGTGAAGGTGCTTGCTAATCTTAGAGGGTGCATTTTCTGCCAGTGAGGGTGATCATTGCTGATCTTACGAAGGTGTGTTTTCATATACATTGAGGGTACTTGATGATAATTATGATGAGTGTGCTTGCTATTATATCATCATACGAGCTCTTTTCTTTGAGCCAATGAGTGACTCTGAGTGTGTACCATGATCTAAACAAAGCTGGGAGAGTCCCTTGCTTGCAGGACTGCGTACCATAAATTATGATGAAAGTAAACATAGACTCTTATACTTCGTTTTTAGTGGTCTGTAATGATTAACACATTGATACACGGGTGAATGCATCATTTATAAATACAGTGTCTACAACGTTGTGACGAATTGACATAGTCTTCTCCCTGCTCGCTTGTTTCCATGCTTTTTGGTGCTGCCCTTTAGCAACTCGCACATTGCAAATGTTTGCATGTGCGGTGTTACAGTAGTAATATTGCAAGCAAGGGACTCCCCCTCCCAGCTTTGCTTACATCATGGTACACAGTCCCAGGAGAGGTACGACAGGCGTGGTGCAGCTCAAACAATTAGCCTTTGATAGAACACTACTAATTATCCGCCCACGCACTGTGTTATTGTCGGAGGTTAATATTATTGCTTGAGCTGCACCACGCCTGTCATACCTCCTCTGACAACAGCCATATGCAAGCAAGGGACTCTCCCATGCAGCTTTGTTTAGATTATGGTACACATGCACTCAGAGTCATTGGCTCAAAGAAAAGAGTGATTATTATAGCAAGTATCTTCATCATATCAGCGAGTATAACCACAATGTATATACATGTATGAAAACACATCACCTTCATAAGAACAGCAATGATCACCCTCACTGGCAAAAAAATACACCCTCATAAGATTAGCAAGCACTCTCACTGGCAGAAAGTAGACTCTCATTTTACCTCGATGTGCATGCGCAAACGAGGTATATGGTAGTGTGTTTGTGTATCTGAGTGTGTGTGTCTCTCTGTCTTGTCTGTCTGTCTGTGTAGACTGCTACAGAGGCTCGCACAACAAACAAAGGGAGGAAGTGGAGCATGACAATAGGAATTTATAAGAAGCCTCCATGAACATCATGTTGGCACAACATCAATTACGCATGAATGATATAGCTTATAGATATTACTTTAAAATCACACATTTTGATAGCTATATATTATTCACAAAGATACGGCCATAAAGTGTTACGTGACACACACACACACACACACACTGACTTACCTAGGTCACACTGTCCAGTTGCCATCAGTAACTGGACACACTTCAAGTGTCCCCAGAGGCAGGCCCAGTGCAGGGGAGTGAACTTACGAACAGTCTGTACATTGACATCATTATCATCTCGCTGTGTAAGTATCTTCACTACATCAGGTTGATTGTCCCAGCATGCTATATGGAGAGCGGTCCATCCTTCACTGTCCCTCCAGCTTACAGGAGCTCCTCTAACCAGCAGCCTTTCCACTTCGTCCACATGCCCACCCTGGGAAGCTTTATTGAGTTGCTTACCCAGATCATCACTACAGTGTATTGAGAGAAGCTAGGTCAACAATGGAGGGAAGTATTTTGAATAATTTAAGACTGTTACTGTAATCTCACTCTTCAACTATAGTTAGGTGTGCCTGTATTTACGCCAATCTTAGGATCTAGGTAAATACCTTCACTTGCTAGCTATACATCTAGACCAAGTTTGCAGCTAGCTTCTGTGTGGACGTTACTATATGAAATACTGGATTCAATAAGAATTGCTCCAGCTAACCAAAGCAAGTAGATTTTTGTTGTTGAATGTAAATGTATAACATGTAGGTGTTTTGGTACAGGTAAACTGGCGCTTGCCTTATATCCAAACTAAACTGATATCAGACATTTACCGGAATACCACCGTTGAATGCAACCTATACGCTCTACAGGCTCGGTTCGGCGGACTGGCAATAAAAATCCTCCCAAGTTAGCTGACAAAGAACTGCACCATGCACTCTCTAACAGTCGCCTTATCCCTCACTGACCATATTATCCTGACTAGTCCGTGATCAGCTATTGAAGAGAGCTGAGGTCAGTAAGGACAACAGAAGAGACAGGCAGCCTCTATACATCTACAGCTACTGGGCTGGCTCCAGAAGGCAGTGGAGTTGTCCAAGACAAAAGGAGCCTCCACTTGGCTCACGGTTATCCCACTAACAGAATACGGCTTCACACTACATAAGCCTGTCTTCCAATGCCCTGGCACTATGGCTGGACCCCAACTCGCCTACCCGACTCCCTCTCCTGTGCCAAAGGAGGGTTTCCTGCACTAAAACACAACGAAATAAGATACTACAGCATATCCTTTTTCATTGTGTGTGGAGCCCAATCTACAACCTGTGAGCGCTGACCAACTCAACGGTGCCTCCGCACGACTGAATATATCGGCCAATGGTGTATGGGGGGGGGGGGCAGATTTCCGGTTTCAAAAAACATACTTTTATGAAGAGTATTCAACCCGCTAGCCCCCTCCAACAGAAACCAGCCACAAGTAGCAATATAATTATACAGAAAGCATAAACTGGAAAAGAAACGGGCATACCAGCAAAAAATTCAGGAAGTTGACCACCTTTTTTTCACACCTTTAGTCTATCAGTAACAGGAGGCATGGGAGGAACACTTTTCTACAAACGTCTGAGCTCACTACTCGCCCATAAATGGGACATCACTTACAACAAAATCCTGTGCTGGCTAAGGTACCGCCCAACCTTCTACGCTCGGCCATCCAAGCAATCAGAGGTGCAAGATCGTCAGTGGGACACGCAGCAAGGGCACCCACTGAGATTGACCTGATCTCAGCAGAATCCTATTTCACAATGAATGGACAGTACTAAGAGCGACGCTCGTTGGTATTCAACTAGTAAGCTGGAAAATGTATCTACAATTCATATACGCGTACCCTTAAGGTCTATTGTCGCTCTTATATACTACTGTACATGCATGTCATTCTATAAAATAATAGTTAACACAAGTTTCTACATGATTTAGAAGCCCAAAGGGCTGGTTGTAGTATCCCGAATGCATGCAGTGAGTTATCAGTGATATTATTTCAATCAGTAGGTTACTTGTTAGGATTGGCAAAGCGTTTGTTGTTGCGGGTTAGGGTTGGATAAAGAGTACATTAAGGTCACACACAATATTGGCTTCTGTGGGTTAAAATAACTTGAGCTAATACCTCACTTGGGGTCTTGTATCATAGCAACTGGGTGGGGTTAACTGCATGCAGTTCTAATTTTATAACAAAAACAATTATTCCTCGAAAAATTTCACTCACTTAGTAAAACACAACAACACATGATCAGTATAATTATGGAATGTTGTGTACATGCATGGCTTCTATTAATTAATGATTTAATAATGAGGATATGCGATGGCCACACAAAGTCCAGTTTCTCATACACTTCTTGCAGGATGCTGGGCGGGTGGTCTTTATTCATTGGTTTATGACATCTCCCTGGCCCCCAAAGCTATACTTATTCACACATGGCTTCATTTGAGTGGCAAGATGAGATCAGCAATATGTTTCGTGCAAGCTATCTGACCAACAGAGAGCAAAGGGTAGTCCTGGAGGGAACTATGTCAGACCCTGTTGCAGTGACCTCAGGTGTCCCACAAGGGTCAATCTTAGGACCGCTATTATTTAACATTTTCATGAACTCAATTGCTAACATCATGCAACCTGTCCACCAATGCCAAACTCATTCTATACGCAGACGACATCCTTCTCTACAAGCCCATAAACTCCACAATCGAAACTCAGGACCTACAGGGAGACGTCAATGAAATCAACTCCTGGATGCAATCTCACACGGCCTCACAGCAAACCACTCCAAGACCAAACTAACTCGCTTTAGACGCACTATCCCAGTGAATATAGATATTAACAACCATGCATCGGATCTCCCCATGTGATACTGAAAGTACCTTGGTGTAACTATCAACAATGATCGAAATGGGCATGTCATCCACAACACCTGCAAGAAGACCAAACAACATCTTGACTTCATCCATCGCAAGTTCCATCAATCACCACCTCAGATCAGGAACAAGATCTACCGCACTGCTGTTCTGCCTAAGTTAGACTATTGCGGTGCAGTCTGGGACCCTCATCATCACACAGATATGGAAAGCGTTCAAAAATGTGCAGGGAAAATAGTAACGAAGCAGTGGAGGGCAGAATACCCTGACCTGCTTGCCTCCTTAAACTAGAAACCTCTGTCATCTCGAAAGAAGAACCAAAAACTGAAAGTCTGCTTTAATATACCGTATAGCGCGAAATTTTCGAGGGGCTTAATTTTCGCGGATTTCGTGGGTTAGAATTCTACACGAAAATAAGTCCACGAAAATTTTTCAATTACCTGCTATAACGTGCAAAAATTTAAGGCGTGGCTTCCGGTTAGCAGTCATTCCGCGAACATTGTGCAACGAAATGGCTTTTAGAGGCCAATCCACGAAATATAAGTGCCTCGAAAATTTCACGCTATACGGTACTTAATAATTTATCTATAATATCTCCCAATGTTTTCACCCTCCATCCTCGCCCTTCCCCCCGTCACCCTCACAATCAAATTATTTTTAAACCATTTGTTAACACCCTAGCCCATAGACATTCCTTTTTTGTAAGCGTAATCCCTATTTGGAACTCCCTTCCCCTAAATGTTATCAGTAGCCCTAGCCCATCTGTTTTCAAACTATCCCTGTCAAAACTAGTAACATAAGTTCCTTTTTTCCACTTAAGTACACCTGCACCTTTACTTTTCGGTTATGGGCTGACTTCATTATTAGCTTTATTTAGCTACCTTGTCATATCCTGTACGCTTCCTTTGCATCAAACGAAAAAAAAAAGCGGTAGGAGCGGGCAGGTATGAGAAACTAGTTTGTGTGGCTTATTAATAAACCACTGATCAAAATGATCGTAGAAAGGGGTAGGGAATGTCTAGCACTTCTGTTGGATGATATAAAAGTAAATAGAGCCTCGGGTTGGGGCATGCCCAACTACGGTGTTGTATAGCGGGGCACCTCAAACTGGCTCTGTACATAAACTTATACATAGACAGGCCAGACTGATAGATCTCTAGATCAGAGATCTATCTGACTAAGTATCTAGATCTAGATCTAACCAGCACAGTGCTTTTCAAGTAGGTTGAAGATCATTCAAAGTTTTCAAGTAGGTTGAAGATCATTCAAAGTTGAATGTTGAAATGAAGAGTCCCAGCTTTGTGGTTTTAATAGTGGCTTGTAGATCTATCTACTCATTTCAACATTCAACTTTGACTGTAATAGATATTCTACACCCTAGCCCTGTAGTTGTACAAGCTCACCTTGTTGCCATAGGCATAGTACAAGCTCGCCCTGGAGCGGCCATAGGACTGACTGGCTGGCTGGTGTGCAGGGACAGGGGCACTTAGCTGAATCTATAATAATTTATTTTATAGAGTTCGACTGAGTTTTAGGCAATCTTTTGAGACCCGCCCCTAGGCCTATTTTCCGATTAGTCTACGTAGAGTCTATATCTAGTCCGTTAGATATTATAATATAGGTCTGTAGGTCTAGGAAAACATTGCACTGGAAGCAAACAAAGGATTCGCTATGCAATCCACTGAACCAGCTGATGGATCTTCTTGAGATTGCATCCATGTAGTCTAAGTATTAATAGAGTAATCAATCGAATATCGGGCGGCACCTATTTCCGGACACGGCCACGCCTAACTAGAGAACAGCTGTGATCATTTATTGCCAGCAGTACATAGCAGGGGCCCCTACTAACCTGGACACAAAATTTCGAGTCGTATCATTAGTCTTAGTAGAAGCAAGAGCTCTTGAAACGCAAAATACGGACATACGCATGATCATCCAATCTGTTGTATTCTCGTTTAGCCACTGCAGAGACCTCTTGTAAAGAGCAAACAGAACTATAAGTATACCTAAAGAAAGATAGACTACTGTGCTATACAAACAGCATCTAAACAAAACTCTTGGTGCTATACAAATTACACAGTTCAAGTAATCGTTGTAGTGAAGGTTAAAGTGCGGACATCTTCTCTTCCATTGCTGCCTCCCTGATCACACTACCTCGCAGATCAATTTCAAACACGTGGATGGATTAAAGTTAGCTGATGAACTTGTGCATGTGAAGGGCTCTGTACTGGACCTTTAGCTTGCTTTGAAATTTGTGAGTTACACTTACTTGGTTGTAATGTTTTTGTACACAGTGTGTATGATTAAACTGTTACATGAACCTGAGACTTTCTGAATAATAGTCAGATGCTCTTACTACTGAGCTACCAGAGCTCTTAGGCATTGGAACGGAGAATATAATTTCAAATTCAAGCCTAGAGCTTTGTAATAGGCCATATGTGTAGTTTAGCCTGTAAAGGGGCATGTGATTGGCATGCCAGCACACCTAAGGCCAGGCACGTGTGTAAAAGTATGCCCCTTGAATAGAAATATAGTGCTAGCTATTCTGCACATACATTTAAACGTACATAGTCTCATGCCCAGCCACTTTACCTGTGGTAGGCTAATTGCAAGAACCTGCTGTTGTGGGTATAAGGCACAGGATACAAAGTATTCCTTTGGTTTTTAATATGCATATTTTTGTTGTTTGCAGTTGTTTGATGGCTCAGCTCAGCTTGAATGACCGTGTGTTTGTCGCACGAAGAACTTTTACTCTCTCGCCACCGCGATCGTCTTATATACCCACAGTTGCGAAACGACCAACCTCTTACAAGTCATGGACTGAAAGTACCCTCTATAAAGCATACTTAGCACATATTGAAGATGGGCTCTCAGTACGAGATGCTGCCGAGGCATATGGAGTACCTAAGTCAACTCTTCAGGATCGCGTCAGTGGACGAGTTAAGTTTGGGGCGAGAAGTGGCCCACCAAAGCTCCTCACTGATGAGGAAGAGAATGAACTTGTTAGTTTTCTCTGTGGTTGTGCATCAATGGGCTATGCAAAATCCAAACAGGAAGTTTTGGCACTGGTTCGTAACATTGTTCAAACAAAAGGACTTCGAACTGCCGTAGTCACTGATGGGTGGTGGACCTCGTTTAAGAAGAGGCATGGTGAACTAGCTGTACGTGCTGCAGAGCCATTATCATACTCAAGGGCTGTAGCAAGTTCTCCCCAAGTAATTTCTTGCTATTATGACTTGTTGGAGCAGACGCTGACAGAGAATGATTTACTCGATTGCCCATCCCAAATCTACAACATGGACGAAACAGGCATGCCCCTCGACCCTGCACCTCCAAAAATCATCACTGTCAGAGGTGTAAAACACCCAATAAAAATCTCAACCGGAAATAAAGCACAGCTTACATTTTTCCCATGCACGTAAATGATAGTGGAGGGCACTCCAAGTGATACTCCGGTTTCCGCATCAGATTTTGTTCTATTTTTTTTCCTTCATGTAATATCAAACAGTACAAATGTACAAAAGCAACAAACCAAAAGATAAGAGGGGGGGGGGGCATACAGTTTAGCGGATACCATCCGCTGAAGGAGGTAAAGTTTGTTGGCGATGAAATGTGCAATGGCCAGGCGATGAAACAGATGCTTCTTGGTGGAGGATGTAGAATGCGTCATAGTTACTCTCCGGTCGATGGCATTTCCGATGGCACCTATGATGTTGATTGTTTCTTCGCCTAGACCTCCTAGTGTTTCTGCCACAATAGGAATGAAGTTTACACCTATGGAGCGGCAGGCCTGTAGATGGGTGGTGAGCTTGCGCCTTACTCCAACTTCTAGGGCGTGTCCAGGGGAGAAGGCAGCTTCATGAATGAGGGTTTGCTGGAGCGGTGAAATTACATGGACGTCTCTGCCGCCTTGCCAAGTTGGGAGGAAGACATCAGCGGGTCTTGACAGGGATTCTGGAATTAAACCTTGGGCCTCGCGGGATGGTCTGAGAGCTGCAGATTGAGCGGCTGAGAAAATAACATCTCTGACCGCATTGTGGCGGGTGATTCTGGTCACCATATTCGCCGGCGGAGGTGCGACATGCTGGGCAGAGGTGGGGGGCACTGTGGAGAGGGATGCCGAGCCAATATTTCAAGCAGCCGTTGAATTCCTTGTCCTGCATGTGGAGGCCAAGCACATCTGATTTCTACTACGCATGCGCAGAATGGCCCACATGGTACAAAAATAGTGTGGTAATGATAATTATTCATTTGCAAAATAATGAGTTCATGAGGTGAAAACCAATGACATACTGATAAAAACCGTCTGCCTGCATGCTAGAGAAACCTCAGTATCACTAGTATCAGTATCAGAAACCAGAGTATCACTAGGAGTGGGCCTAATCAGTCTTTCTTATTATACGTAAAATTTCAGAGAGATGCTTGAAACAATTAAGTGCATGTATATACTGATCCCCCTACTGCATGTATATAATGCACTTGTCAAACTAATGCCCCCCCTACCGGGGAAAAGTTGGGGATTAGACTTGAAATTGCCTCCCTATACCTATAGGGGACTTATATGTATAATCCCTACATAACCCCCATGTTGTACTAGGATTCCTAGTGGAAGTACCAGGGGATTAGACCGACATTTATAACATGATATGCAGTGCCAGGGAGATTAGATCATGCGATTGGTCTAATCCCACCTATCCCCGGTAGGGGGGAGGGGCATTAGTTTGACAAGTGCATAACTTAACACACAATCATGTATATATGTGCATGCTTTTTCACATGCATGCAGTATTATATATAACTTCTACGTTTCAAATTGAACATACCTGATAATCATGAGAACTCAAATTATAAGGAAAACATTCGATTCCCATAGTTGACACGAATTCGAATACATATATATAATGATTTGATTGTAAGCTGAAAGACAGTATAATAATTATAACACCTCACAAAACAGGAAAATACATGCACAGCCTACAATGAAGTGGTTTCAGAGTTTTGAATTGTTTTATACTCAGTGGAATCATTAGTTAACTCAATGTTAACCAGTCCGCCAATGGGAGAGAGCTCCACGGCTTTTTCTTGATTGCTCTCATTCTCCTCTGTGACGAGGGAGTTAATATCAACCTCATTTTGTATTGTTGCACTGGAGTTAGTCCTCCATTTCTGTGGAAATAAACACACATAGCAAGCTGCATGCATGCAGTATTAATAGTAGACGATTTAGTTTCATGGATTTTAATAGCTTTTTCATAAACAAAACTAGAGCACTGAAGTGCAAACTCTCGGCGTTTTGATTTAGTGAGTCAACAGCCTCGAGTCATGGTGTAGGTCAATGTGTAGGTTCGAGCTTTTTAGCTTCTTAGCTTTTTACAATTTACTCGCTTTTATTCGACAACGAAGCTTTAACAAACTACTTCCTTGTTGTGTATAATTGGGGCTATATACATGGTACAAACACAGTGCTATCACATCCATGCAGGTGAGTAGACTCAGACAGACAGACCGACTACTATAACCCGTGGCGCCTCGGGTTATATCAATGTATACAATGATTGTTGTAATGTTCTAGCATAGTTTATGGTACTAGCTATACATTTCTCTGTTTCTACCTATTATTTGATTGGTGTAATTATTGCTATAGCCACATGCATGCTAATACTCAAGAACAATTAATCATTTGACTGTTACAAGTGTACAACAGTATAATTTTATCTGCGACTACTTTGGCATACTTTTGATATTGATAAAAGTGTCTACTGTTGAAGACTTACATAGTTGAGGCCAATAGAAAGGTCACTAATTAATGCATGCACGGAGATTTGAGTTACTAATAGGTATAAAGACACATAGCACTCAGTACCACTCACCCTCCAGCAAGCGTAGATGGGGGTGATGATGCCCAGCACAACCATTTCAGAAAAAAACCCAGAATAGAGAGCTAACACTCCTAGCAACGCTCCATTCATTCTACATCCGTGGAAGAAATCTGTGGATAATCCGTAGATAGTACTGGAAGTGCATAAGGCCCAACGGGTTGACTGTGCACACAATCATGTGTGGGCCTTCACGTACTGTATAATTACACTGTGTAGTTACAGTGTACGTGTTGTACAAATTGTTATAGACTGATCTACACGTTTACAATCTACACGTTTACAATTAATCGACACAGTCAACAATTAATGTAGCCTCATATACATTAATTTCTACAAACTGCTTCAAAATTAATATACAGACACATATAAACATTAGAACAAAGCTAATCATTATCATACTAATCATTCTGAGATACGTAGAGATACTGCATATACCGCATATAGCGGGTAATTTTTGGGGGTTAAATAATAATTCGTAATGGAGCAATATTTAGTCCGATATGTTTTTTGGCTGTCTGCACAGTGAGTAAAAGGTGGTAAATGATCGTTTCAAAAACTGGCGGGCTCAGGAATTTAACCACGAAAACTACAACATGTTTGACCACGAAAATTACTTGCTACTGCAGCACTAGATAATACTAACCTTTGAATTTATGCGAGCGGCTACCATATCGCATAAATTTGTATCACACAATTAGTGGCTTTTAATCGAGGCCTGTACAATCTCCATTGAAATCGCGGCGTTTAATCGAGGAAATAAATTAATCGCATAAAATAAAAACTGCATAACATTATTTTTCGTAGCGTTAAAATTGGCCAAACGAAGAATTCTCACATATAATATTTCTAGCACTACGGTACAGTATTATACGTGGAGCAAAGTATAAAAATGTGTACAATGTATAATATACATGTATGTTAAAGCAAAACTCATCATCATCTTAATTACGGATCATTATTTTGTATCATTATTTATATAAAGACCATGCATGCATCTTCAATGTACTACTACTGCTACCTCTGTATTATATAATAGTAAAGATTGGGAGGATACCCTTGAGGTCATTAAAATACTTGTAGGCATTCCTCACCCGAGAGCCCTGAGAGTGAAGAAGACAGCAAAGATGATGCCCAGTCGAATAAACCCACTGGGAGCGACTAGCTTGGTCTGTTTGTGTAGAGTCAGCCATCCAGTCAGAGACGCTCTCACACTTACTATACAGAACACAGTAAATTGGTGAGGGTGGTAAAGCTTTGTGCATAATAAAAACCAGTTCTATAGTTAATATTTTAGAGAACACACAGAACATGCATGAAGTAGTCTCTTCGTGTCATTTCCCTGACACCTACATGCATAATATAAAAACGACATACATACAGAGTGATATAAGTATATATGCAGCTCAGCTCGGGCATGCAGTATACATGCATGGAGAATGTACCAGTGAAACAGAAGAAGGAAAACACTCTGAGAGGGTCAACACAGAGGAGGGCAAGGTATGGAGGGATGCCCACTGCTGACACCAAGATGCTCACTGACACACCAGGCACCCAGTACACACACAGAGAGAACTGTGCATTCATGAGTAAATGAATCACATGCTATAATATTATGCAGCATAAAATCATAAATTAACGTTCATATACGTATACAATACATAATCATAATAATTATATATTAATTTTGGAAACGTCAGGGAGTCTATACAGGGTAACAAATTTTAGATTAATTAGCCATAAGGTATTTATAAATGGAACACTTACATAACTAGTGTTCAAGCTGGCGCTGTGCTAATGCCTCTCGCCATGTTTTTGCTTTCGCTCAAAAGTATTAGAGTGTTATATTATTAGTTTCTATAATGAATTTTATATTAAAGTTAGCTTATCTATATAAAGTCACTGAGAAGAAAAGACTTATTTACATGCATCTATTGTTGTTATTTTTGTGGCTTACCAGGACCTCAAAAGAAGAAAATTGATTCTTCCAGAATCTGTAGTTCAGTGTATATAATATCTAAGAACCTGTGTACATGCATATTGTTATCTATAATTATTGTTATAATTATGGTAGTGTTTTGTGGCTTACCTGAAGACAAAGATGATTCTGCTATAGCGCTAGGAGGATCTGGATCTGGATCTTGGATATTATTTTCTCACACGTGGGGAATGAGCGTGCATGCGCATTACATACACAGGAATAATTAAAGGGTGTGTCCAAAGAGATCAATGGCTACTGCTAGCTAGCTGTTTTAACAGATATTTTCTGAGTATTGTAGCTAACAAAAAGCTAGCGCTTTAGTGCAAGGCTAACTCATATGTTGAATAGAAAGTTTGTGCGGACAGATGATGCTATGAAAGATTCTGAAGAGACTGCAACAGCCTTCAATGTGAGTCAAACTAGCCATAACTCGAGAAAGAAGCTTTAGTTTGCTAATCCACGAATCAATATCCAAGAGAACGTGGCTAGAAGCCTATAGAAGCTGTTAGTTTTCGTCGCATTACAACCGTTGAGCAGTTACAGCTGGAACAGACACACAGACAGACAGACACACACACACACACACAGTCAGCTTTACCGTATCCCTCCTGCGGCTACGCCTCGAGGCATAATTATTCTTCTGTGCCCCGAAAAATATCTTACCAGGAAAGAGAATGCCAAAGTTGCGATGATGAAGATCGCAACTTTTTTTCCAGCGATTACACGACGAGAATTGTCTTCTCGCTTCTGTATGCAAAAATACAGGAGCACTACTCTTAATTGTGACTGCATGCAGACTCAGTACATACACTAGTCACACTGAAGTATATAAATAAACAGATATTGGACAGTTTACCTTTTGAAAAGTTGGCGAGACAGTTCTGAGCTGATTGAGCCATCCGTAAGCCATTCTGCCCAAAGGGTACGTTGCTGTGAGAACAGCGACAGCTGTGGCAGCCTGGCACTCGTTGGGGGAGTAGCGTGCCACAAGGAGGTTGATCATGGGTCGACTCATCCTCTGAATACCCAGTACAAACACCAGAGGAGATATGAAAAAGACCAGTCTCAGTAAAGTCACCCTTTCCTGTGGAAAAATTAGCATAAAGGCAAGGTAAGAGGCATGCTAGGTTGAAAAGCTAATAACTTGTTATCATAGATCCAGGCACCCCGGTCTCTTAGGAGGGTCATGTATACATACATATGAGCCTGTTCATTAAACAACAAGATGCTCATAATTCACCCTGTGCGTTGAGCTTCATCGCACATATTATACTTTTTTACTGTAATGACCTTAACATAATTATAGGGAATTGATCGTGAATCGGGAATGATTGAGAAAGTAACGATTAGAAAATAAAAACTGTTTTTTTGTCACCTTCAAAGATCGCCTACAGGATTTAACTATTAGTATAGATTTTCAACCACTGTCTCATGCGGTTATAAAGCAGTTCATGAAAGTGTCTAGTTTGCTCAAACAGCTCATTTTTGTGTCCACACACACACACACCATGCAATCACTCTACCCCTAGCTGCTGCGCAAGCACAGGGTAACTGTGTACAGAGCTATACATGTAGCACCCAAACCATCAACACAATCACTTTTAAATGTAAGTTTGGATGCTATAAATTTAAAGGGCAGCCATACACAACCAAAATACAACTACGCATCCGGTGTAATACTCACAAATTGAGAAGCAAAAAATCATCATATATTCCAACTCACAATAATTTTCTTGCTGAGCTTTGGGTACACCAGTCTATAGAACCCGCCTAGAGTGATGACACAACGGGTGATGACCCCACAGTAGGCGGAGAGTATGGGAACGACAATGGGAGCACTGCATACTAGCGGTGTGTACAGTAGCACTGCTACACAGAATATCTGTAAGGGGTACGTAGTACACGTAAAAGGTGGGGATATATTGAAGCCACTTCTACAAATTGGTCAGAGACGGCAAGCGGCTAAAAAATACATAATACACTCCAAACTGAACCCTCAAAGCATAGCAATAGATTTCTAACACAAGGTTTGGGATTAATTATAGTACATACATGACTGTGGTACATAACATTATACTAGAAAAATCTGTGGAATGATAAAATCACCTGAGCCATTATCTCAGCGAGTGAAGCAAACCCAACTAGAGAGCTGTGTCTGTACTGCAGCAACACTCCACCATGATACCATGACTGAGGGGAGGGGTGGGGGGGGGGGGGTGATGGTGTAACATTTTAGTAAAATGCACGATTACAACGTACAATACTGTATAATTCCAGCGCAATTAATACTACCACATAAGCATGTATAGCATGTAACTTCTGGGGGGAAAAATATTCATGGTTAAGCAATATTTAGTCAGTTTATGGATATTTCGTGGTTGCTGCTTGCACGCAGGTAAAGGTAGTCAAGGTCGCTTCATTCGTGGTTAAAATAATTTGTACTCAGGGATTCAACCATAAATATTTTGCCCCCCGGAAATTACCCGCTATACAGTGATAGCTTTAGATAATTAAGGGAATGGGCCTGCATTAATTTGTAAGACTTCACAATGCAAGTGGGATAAAAAATGTTCAAAACAGCTACAAAATTACTTGTACTCACAATGGAATCAATGAGAGGGAAGACAGAGAGATAGGCAAATGCAGTGTACGTTAGCTCTGCTACGTTGTCCGACACTCGGTGTAGGTCCTTGATTAGCCACACCCCTAGCTGAGTTTTGGCTGAAGAAAACGATAAACAAAGTATACCAACAAGAATAAATACCAGGCATCTGCTGATAACATTTTCTAGGAAACCACTATACCAGCTATATCGCTGCACAGTCAATATAAATATATAATTATGCAACAGATGAAGAGTTGGAAATCGGTGAACATAAATGCAATATAGTCAACGTGTAAGTTAATGGCATACACTCACCAATCACAACGATGATTATGGTGACACCTATTCCCATGACAACCACACAGAGCAGTAGCTTGTGGAATCCTGGCCGGTCGTGTACCAAGACCACACCCACTTGTTTGACCTCTTGTAGCATCCCAACAAAGAGCTTGACAAAGACATAGGCTAAACCGAATGCAGCCAGAGTGTCCACGACATTCAAAGAGCTAGCCACACTCCTGTTCAAGAACTGGGGAAGGGTAGTTATGGTGAACTATTTGCACCTGCAAAACTAATCTACCAACATTTCGTCCGATAACAGAAAGTATGCCCAGAGTAACCATGCAGACGTTTCTTTCCTTCCCACGCTACTATACAGTGTATATATATTAAATGATAAACGGCTGGTAATTACGAGACTGCTGTACCATCTTTCTTCTAACTACAGCGCCACTCTAAGAGAAGCGTCAAGTTCACGAAATAATTTTTATTTAACTTCAATTGAGTGCGAAAATTGATCTATGATAGCCTCATGGAAACAGCTACTAGTAATCTACGTTCTATCGCTAAGCGCCACTCTAATAATTATAAGCGTCAAACTGGAATTATAGTTTTTTCTTGTCCCACTGGAAAATCGTAATAGTGGCGCTGTATAAATCAGAAGACGGTACGCGGTATATACGTATAGCGCACTGTGGAAGGCAGTGTCACAACAATAATATCACCTGCTCTCCTACATCAGCAATGACATCAGTGAGGGCCAGAGGTACAACAAACTTGAATAATGTGAAGTAGTCATTGGTGAGGACACTGGTGAGCTGTTCCAGGCACTTCATATCTCAATACCTATACCTGATTAGAGTCTAGGTACGCACACGTTCCAATTCTAGAAAGAGGGGTGTGGCTACCTGAGCTCGCCTACGCTTCTCTGATACTGCAGTTATAAAAAGCTAGTGATAGAACCTGTTTTTTTTTTTACTGCATACAAGATATGCATGATGGACCCCAGAAATTAGATTAGCCGGACCCAATCTAATTATTGCCATTACTAGTATTCAGCTAGTATTCAGAATAAACGTGTTGCTAGGCAAGGACATAGTCAGAGAAACATCCGGAAGAGACTACCGGTGGTAACGACAATGACTACACGTATAATAATTGTGTCGATGAACAGTCTATAATTATTACATAAAACCACATGCATGACCTGACTGCAATTATGAAAACCAAAAAGCATGCATAGTCATTGTATAAAAGCTAGTCTACTCTTCAATACCAAAAGTTTTCACTTTTTTCCAGTCATACTTTTGCTTTGAGGATCTAGACATCTCCACATATCCACAGTAGTCCGTAAACGATACTTGATCACCAGTTAAGGCTATAGCTTGAGTTACACAAAACATGTGAGTTACTATGACAATGTTTTTGGGCCAGTGCTCATCCGCAAGCTTGTTGATTTCAGCACTGTACCTATGGTATAAAAGAGAAACCATAATTATTAGCGTAATTTTTTGAGCAGGATCTACACAATGCTTATATCCGATATAATTGAACTTTTGAAGGCATAAATACAAGCATGCAATGATAAAATTATTATATAGACACACTATCCTTGTACAGTGTACCCTCGTTAATCTGGTTTGCCCTTGGGACAGGCAGTTCGGCTATTTGGATAGTAATCAGTGTGTGTACTTATGTAAACCAAAATTATACGAAAACATGTGTTAGGTCAACTATTCAGGAATGTTGTGCCAGAGTTCCAGACCTTAGCCGACAACGATTGGTTTTTCCATCGCTAGTGATAATATTGTCCACTATATAAATATTTTGCTGGTTAATAAACCTCACTTTTGGTTGCCATGGAAGGTGTGTTTTAGATTATTCTTTTACCTATGCACAATGATAGCAGAAATGTTCCAATCTCACATTATTTTATGTACCAATAGCCTAACATTTTCCCTCTCCAGACTAAGTGCACTGTATAATACGTAGGCCTCAATAATTATGTCCATGTTTTTTTCAAAACAAGATTACCTTTTCATTCCATCTCTGAAGTATTCAGGAAACGTTGGTATAGGCTCCTGATGGAAGGTGAGAACCTTGATTCCTAGCTCAGCTATATTGTCGGCAGGTACCACAGGCTGCTGAAGTATTCCGAAACTAGGAGTAAGGACATCAACAATTCCATTGCAAGTCATTATTCCAGGGAGTTGTAGGCCATCACAAATGTGTTGGGCCGTTTGTAGACAGCGCAGAAATGGAGAGGATATCACAGTGTTTATGACAATGTCCTAGAAGTAAAGTATAGTGTATCGGTTAAAGAAAGGGATTAGAAATGTTATAACTGTCCAGTCAAGCGGTCATTAAATATTATGCTTTATTTTTGGACATCAAGATCATTTTTAGTGTTCAAGCCAATCAAATGAGCTGTTCGGGTACATAAGCTTTCCAATGCTAGCAGGGTTTCATCTAGTAGGGGGGGCTGGGGTGAACCTTCCCCCCCAATTTTTGTATAATAATGACATCATCACATTTCAACAAATGTGGGAGTGGCCAAATATTTTGCAGCGCGCGTAAACCTTCCCCCCCCATCCTAGATGAAACCCTGGCTAGTGGTGGCATAAAGTTTGGATAGTGTACAGTGGAACCTCGGACACCTTGGTTCCAGAGGCAGGCTGGATAACCGGATAATCGAATGGATAAACCACGCCTTGATCCACCTACTTAATAATATTGATAAGCAGCAGTGCCACATGGTTGTCTGCGTATGCGCAGAAGAAAAGCAGGCCTCTCTCCATAGTAACAGCTGCATTGTACATGCGCATAAAGGAACACACCTCTTTCTAAAAAGAAAATTGCCAAGCCGGAAAATCGTATTGTACCCAAAATAGTGTTTTTCTACTTGGAAAGTTAGGGTTGAGTTGTTTGCAGGCGCTTTATTACTCAATAGGAGGTAACAAGGATTGATTGCAATTGCACGAAAGAATCTTTTTCTGGCATAATTGAGCTATAAGGTGGTATGTGATATAAGAGGCATGTTACATAGATTAGAGATACTTGGGAAAAATTATTGTATTTATAGTGACCATAATTGTAGGCGCCTTTTCTCAATAATGCTTCTGCAGATTAGTTTTATAATTATAGATGTTTATGTTATGCGCTTGTGTGTTCACTATAGTATTTGTTACTCTCTGCTAATAAATGCAACAACATTTGATTTCCTTTGAGAACAGCATACATTTTTATTGTCATACAAAGAGAACAAAGATAGTAGAAATTGATACATATAATTATTTTAGATATAGCTTTTTTTGCTGACATCGTGAAGCTATCATCCTTTACTACACTGTCCACAGTGTCTACAGTGGAACCTTTTATAACGGACTCTCTAAATAGCAGATCCCTCTGTTGCAGTGGACAACATGCCTTGTACCAACTGCTTTTACTATCTAACTAATGTACTTGCAACCCCGAATAGTGGACACTTCTGAACAACGCCCTTGCACGAAAGATGCATTTAGTGCAAGAATTAACGGACAAAGGGTGTGGTTATAGTCAATATAGAATATCCCCTACCTGAAAATAAATGGGACCCCATGCCAATGTGTTGCTGCTTGAAAGAGAACTCAGTAGACAGGTCTGCAGTTCCAGTGTGGACTGGAAACAGGATGTGACATTGTTGGTCATGTTCCTAAAATATTCACATTTCTTAGCAAGAGGATTGCTGTGACTGACTATTAGACATAATTATTAAGTATATTCTTGTCATGTGTGCATGCATTTGCACAGTTCATATTCAGTCTGCTGCAGTTCACTATTCAGTCCCTCACTCACTGTCATGTGACGACAGTCCACTTGTATTTTCCAACATTATTTTATAAACGTTAATTTGTGGTAGTTAATCTGTTCCCAAAGACCATGGCTACATGTACATGTATACTCATCATATTTATGTTCATTATTGTCTCATTAAACACATTTGGGATAACGTAACCTTATATAGTATAATCTCCCAATAAAGGAAACCTCCAAATAGCGGACAAAACCCCCTGCATGCACCAACTTGTCCGTTATTTGGAGATTCCACTGTAATATCAGCTTAGAATTCGAGCTTGAGGTATACTCATCTCTGATCTCTCTCTATGAAGCCTCGATTTAACGCTCCAATGAAGGGCCTGGAATCGAGGCTAAGATAAGTAGGAGTGAGACGTTTTACGTGATGCTTTTCCATTCCCTTTCCTTTACTATCTTGTAATGTTGGTAAATCTGTCAATCGTAGATTACATGCACCTCTATCACAAATATCACAAATTGGTCAGCACTGGGGAGAATTTCTTACATGATTTGTCATGGTAATTGAAACTACATATAATAAACATATCTCACACAGCAGCTAGCTAGATATAGCTTGCTCACCCTTTCTTTGAGCATACAGCCAGCGTCTTTGGCCTCTCTCACCCCCTGCTCAGTCAGTGGAGGATCATAAGGTCGGTCAGACTTACCAACCCAGCTGTAGTCCACATGATCTATCCTCTCCCCATGGCGAATCACAAAAACTCTCTGTTCCTCTTGCTGGTTGCTGTGGCTAGCCATTTTTCTGCTTAGTCACCACACTGACCACAGAGCTTAGCTACAAGAGGGTTGGGCTCGTAGCTTTTGAGGAACTGCGCATGCGCAATCAGCTTTGTATTGGGTGGGGCTAGCAAATCACCTCAAGAAATAAATTATAATTATGGCAACTGAAGAAACAGGTAGGCAGGTTGTGATTGTTATTCGCCACGGGGAGCGTATAGACAATGTGGAATACGACTGGGTGATAAGATCCAAGCGTCCATACGACCCTCCACTGACAGAGGTTGGGGTAAAGCAAGCTAGGGAGGTGGGAAGTGCCTTCAAAGGAAAGGTAAAGTTCATGATATTATTTATACGTAGACTCTACAAATGATCCTCAAAATTTAACACAGAGCAGTGATACGTATACTAGTCTACTGTGTTCATTGATCTACAGGACGTTCAGTGCATTATCTCTTCTCCATTCTTGCGCTGCCTCCAAACAGCCCAGCAAATCAGTGATGCGTTAGAGCTCCCTGGTGTCTCTACATGTAATGGTATTGTCGATGTTCTCAGCTCCCATTGTGGAATCCATGAGCAGCCACAAGTCCCATATCAAGCTGACGTTGATCGGATAGGCGTGAAAGTGCTTAGCTATGATCAGGATCCATTGCCTAAATATCCCGAAAAGACAAAGGTGGGATTAAGAAGGTAAAGACAAGTTATGTCATAAAGTTATTTTAGTATTATAGACAATGTAAGGTCAAAAATTACCCATACAACAGATTTACTGTGGAGTACAATAAACTGGCAGACAAGTACTGGCCTCAGAACATTGTGATTGTATCCCATGGGTATGGAGTATCTCAAGCCGTTGCAATGACAAAAGGAGAACAATATTTCTCGGGTACGTGGGTTAACTATTGTGGATATGTGGAAATGACCAGAGACTCCGAAGTCAGTCATAAATGGACTCAACTGACTAGGTCTAATATACATGATGACTAGAACTGTATATATAAACAATAATTATTTTAGTTCATTTTCATTTTCATATTGTTCTTATGGGATATATACACTAGGCAAGGGACAAGCGCTCACAGTGTGTTGAGCTCTTATCTGTATAGAGAGATTCTAGACTAAAACAGGCAAAATTAATTAGCTATAGAGACAGTCTCCTAGCGAACAGGTAGCTTAACCATTTGATAAGGATTGACTTCGGGAAAAGATGCCATAATTATTTCCTGTGGATTGCAATTAATGCACCGTGATTTTCTGGCGGTGGGGAAGTGGAAAAGAGAATTCGTAAATAAACTCAATTATTCAGCTTTGAGATAATCAAAAGCGAATCGTCCCATTTTGGTGGTTTGTAAGCAGAGTGAATGCGCAGAAATTCCAATAAAGCATTAATTACTAAGTTCAAATTATTCCATGCATGAGCATCACATCTAACACTACTATCCTGACATTCTTCCGAATGTGGTATTCTGTTGTACTCAAGTGCTTCTCAATGGGGTCACGGGGCTTGTCAGGTA
Organism: Halichondria panicea; assembly: GCF_963675165.1. Lineage (NCBI taxonomy): Eukaryota > Metazoa > Porifera > Demospongiae > Suberitida > Halichondriidae > Halichondria > Halichondria panicea. Next base: position 2,348,017 of record NC_087388.1, read on the forward strand.
TGCTGCATACGTGGGAGGAAGTAACACTCCAATACATTTACTAGGATAAATTTTACTAATAAGCGATTGAACTTTAAGTATTACCAAGGGCGTATAAAAGAAGAGAGGGCATGCAACTCCTATATGTGCAGAGTTCAAACATGGGCGGATGAATGTGCATGACTGCAATTTATATTTTTAGCACTTCATGCAAATGCACACATTCGATTCCTCCGCCCACGTTTGTAGCTACGTGTACTGATAGTGGAGTTGCATGCCCTCTCTTCTTTTATACGCCCTTGGTATTATGTCGATGGACTGTTTGCACCCACTGAAATATTCGAGCACTGGTTTGCTGATGACCACCCCATTTCGTCATAGGGGTAAGATAAGCGACCATCATTTCTTTCTTTGTTCCCACCGACTCCAGTCCAGTCATAACAGTAACAAGTGGATTTATCGTATTACCGCTCAGATTAATTAATCGTTGAAGAGTTACTCTATAATAGTAACCATTATCATTTCTGACTGTAAAGTCTGTTTGCTTAGTAGTTCCAGCTTTCTAGTTTAGTGACCCTTTTCTATCAATGTTCCTGGTACAGGATCACTTCAGTTGCACCTTCTTGTGAGTACCACGTGGAGGATATAAAAGAGCTAGCTAGATTAGTGATCTATTGTACAGTGTTACTGTATCTATCTATGTGTAGTCCTAGTCATTTTACCGCAGCAAGAGGGGAAGTTGTAGGCCCAACACCGTCTCAACAACCTCCTGCAAGGTACATGAAACTGTCCCTGCTGCGCTGAAGGGCTCATTCAGTGCAGTATACCATGTGCCGGGCCGGGTTGTTTATATGGTGTAATTCAATTTTCTTATGTTTTATTCTTATAGGCGTCTGTATGCACTCGGCTCCGAATATTTCCTACAAAGTGTCACTTCACGGCAGATGGAACTGAGGTGTGTTCTACAGAGTGTGATGTGATTGTACATGTACCTGCTCAGCTGTAGTGTATACATGCATGCGCATATGCATGCATGTTGGAATTTTGCATTACTCTCTTCTACCAAGGATACAAAAGAAAGGGGATTGGAAACGACCGCCCACGCCCTATGTAAAAGGACTGACATCCGGTGAAGCACTCCGTGTAATTAATTGCGCTCGCAAATAATTACATGGAGGACTGCGCTATGGTTTTGTATCCTGGTTTCTAGCTCTCCTATCCACTAGCGATCACTCAGGGCCTGGGAGATACTCGAGATAAGTAAGCTTATACCACTGACAAGCTCTAAGTCCGTTGTCTTTACTCTGTTTCCAATTTTTTTTTTAGTTTAGCTTGAATTACTCTGTCAACTTTTCTCTGTCCCTCCTGTGAAGTCAAAACAGCAAAGGACATTGCTTGACTTGGTTATTATGTATCTAAGTGCTACATAGAATGGCTTCATGCTATAAATAAGCTGTACTGTTCATAAACGTTGCAGTATAGCTGCTTTAGTATACTTTTAGACACACCACGGGCATGTCCCTCCTATGACTTCATAGTAAAGGCTATTTCTTCTTGCTTATTTGTCTGGTAATAGTGGCTGCATGGCTTAGTCGACTTTTTAGAGCTAAATTCTCTTTACTTTTTAGAAAAATCAACATTAAAAATGATCAATTTCACTGTTTCTATGTACAGCACATTGTAGAGCAGTCAAGACAGGTAATAAGCATGCTGACTATAAATATAATCCTTTGTAGTTTTAGCCACGCCCTAGTTTTAGCCACGCCCTATAACGTGGAGTGTTTCACGCAAAAATTGTCGTTTCCAATCCCCTTTCTTTTGTATCCCTGCTTCTACTCATGTATACCTGGTAACCAGCTTTGTACAGTAGTAGACATTGCATTAGGAACACATTCCAGCACAGAGGCTGCAGGACAAATTGGTTGAGCTTGTAACAGCATGTTTTTTTTATTGTTTAGGCTACTCCATCTTTGTAATCTTGTAATAGAACCAGAGGAGGTACGACAACATCATGTGCGTGGACAATGGAATGTCAGCAGCTGATGATGGGAGGGGCCGTTATCATGCAGACCACACCCACACAACTTTTTTGCTGCTGTGTTGATTGAAATTCCATTGTCCACGCACATGATGTTGTGGTACCTCCTCAGGGCATTTGCTCAGTGGAGCCACCAGCTGCAGGGAGGCAACAAAGGAAGAGAACAAAGAACTCTGACCCCTGAGGATGCTGAATTGGCGGCTGCTACATGTATGTCTGCAAGTTTAACAGATGGCGAGGGCAAACTTCAACCACCAATGGATGCACAGTATATCTGGGTGCCTGAGCATGCAAGGTGGGTGTAGGCATAGATACTAGAGAAAGGGATTGGCAACGCTCACGTGATCCCTATATCTTTGAACGTTGACGTCACAACGTCAAGATTCACATCCGTGTCTCTAGTGCCTCATACACAAGATATGTTTGCGATAATGTTTAACACATATAGAGTTAAAGGGAGGAGAAAACTTCCAGTTCCTGTGGGTGTGCACTAGCCACGTGGCAACAGTTGTCGTCCAAAGATTGCTGCAAAGATTTATGAAAATATCTCTGACATCGGTAAGCCACAGTGATGGTTACTTTTTGGTTTGTGGAGTTTTTGTACAGTTTCAGCAGTAACCAATGAGCTTTTCTAGGCATGGGAGTACGGTTTCTATTGAAATGAAGTGCACTATCGTATTTAAAACGTTAAAAACAGTATCTGTGGCTGTTACATATTCAATTTTATCGACAATTGTAACGCTATATTGTGGAGTTTTTGTGAGGCATATGTATTGTTTTCACGACTTGTTTTACATTTACATATGTGAGTATAATGGAATAGTAGAATAGAATAGTACATCTGATGCCAAGACACAATGTTGAGCCAATTTTTATCGACAGCATTTCCTGTTCATTATTGCTTGTATACATGTACGCAATTACAGATACAGCACAAACTTTTTATATGTATAGTGAACTCATTCCTTGACGTGTGCAAGTACCTGCTGTCTTACCATGGAGTTGAGGCAATATTCAGTGAGCGATTCAACCAAGATCCGCTGGAGAGTTTTTTTGGAAAGCATAGAAGTTTCGGAGGGAGGTGTGATAATCCTACTGTGAAAGATTTTGTGTTCAATACTACCTCTCTACGTTTGCAAGGTGCCCTTGCAAAAGATCCAGTCCGAGGTAATTGTAAGCGAAGAAGCAGCGAACGTGCTGACTTAATTGACGATACTCCCCTCCCTAAGCGTAAACGCTATAGTGCAAAGAAAAAGATTGTATAGTTATGTATAGTATTTTCATGTATAATTAATTTTTTTATAATGACTTGTGAATGACAAATTTATAATTATTATAGCAATTTAACAAGGTGAAACAGTTTTAATTACTTATTCTCGGAGTTCTTTTTTAGGCCTTTGCGAAGACCAGACAAGCGCCTACCTAACTCAATTAACACTGTTAATAAATCAACAACACATACAGATAACAGACTTGTATGCAAGATAAAAAGCAATAGCATAATACTCATCTTGATCTTCAGAGTCTTCATCAGAGAAGGGATCCCCCATGCTGTCTACATCTGAGTCTGAGGGGTCCTGGTTTATACTTGATCTTCCTCAGATATGATGTCAGGGATGTCATCTGAAACTTTAATATCCTCTGTTTCATCCAGAGCATTAGCCAATCCACAGACTAAAAAGAAATGCACTGTAATTGCTGGATGCCCAAACCACCGTTTTCGAGTTGAGCAAATTTTTACCCCACGAAAATTACCCGCTGTACGGTATGCTAATCGTGCAAGGGCTATGCAGTTATAGTTTAGGCCTCTTCTGGGGGCTTTTGATCCCCGGATGTTGTTAGTCCTGAGAAATCCTACACAATGCAGTTCTACCCTTAGTTATGACCCAGGCAGATTGATAGGTATCTACGATTTTTAACGCTCTTAAGACACTAATATTGTTTTGGAGGGAAGGTTATGAGAGTTCCCTCCAAACAAAGGGGGGGTGATTAAGTTGGAAAAGAGGTGAGAGTTAGTATTTATTTTCCAGCAACACCAAAATTATTTATGCATTGTGTTACTAGACCTCATGGCCTCGAATGTTCGGAATGGTAACTAGCGATTTTGTGATATCTGCAAAGTTTTGTCTCGGCATCTTTATGTAGTCCTGGACCATCGACCCAATGTCTTAACCTACTGTAGTAACTGCACCATCCCATCTCGGCTTAAAGCCGCTTGAACTCTTTCCGTGAATACCGCTGTAGTGAGAGGGGTGCCTTAATTGCTATGAGATAAAAAGTGGGCCTCCTGTCTGTTGACACAAAGCCAGGTACGTTGTTACTGCTTCTACTGGGCAGAGGTCGGAGTCAGTTTTGGAGAGATACATGTAGGTTCCTTGGTTGAACTGATCGGTCTTAGAGCGTTTGATAAACATAGGCGGGATCGTAGGGTGCTCACGGTTATCAATTGCCACGTCTGCTAAGAGGGAGCAGAATTCAACTGATCGAAGAAAGCCACGCAAGCTGCAGGGGTTGTAATTGTTGTTTTAAGAGTCAGAGGATGAGTGGGGTGACCGGCAGTTTTGGTTGGCTCAATTTTGGCTTGATGCGTTGAATACGTTTACACTCTTAAGTGCATGCAGACGTGGGAGTCGTGTATAGTGGGTTTTTGTAATCGTGGATGATGTGCAGGTGTCGTACTCCCAACAGGGAGGAAAGTGTAGTAGAGTGTGCTCGTGGCTGTGCCGGTTGGGTTACAAATAGAATTAGCGTGTCTTCGGTTGCTGGGAGAGGGGGGAAAGCCAGACATTGACAAAAGGACTGTGATGATGAGTATAGTTTGTGTGTGTTGACTGCGATCCCATGGTGCATCTGTTGCGCGGCAGCTTGTTTCTCCAACAAGGGGATAGCCAGTCGGGGGTGGAATTCATGACCCATTCCTGTAGAGCCTGTGGGCTGTGTATAGTTTGTGTGTGTGTTGGCTGCGATCCCATGGTGCATCTGTTGTACAGCCTTGTTTCTCCAACAAGGGGATAGCTGTGACTGTGATGTCGAATTGTGCACATAATTATAGATAATGGCAGGAGCGCATTAGTTGAGGCTGTCTGAGCATTTTTTGCTGTTGATAATCGACACTAAGCCATGTTATCGCATTTGAGGAGAATTTGTGAGCCAGTGAATTTGTGTCCCCATGTACCTAAGCCAAGTAGAATTAGGACGAACTTTTTTGCTGCGATGTTAATGTCGGCCCACGAGTGGGACCACTGGCACTGTAGGTGTCAATTTCTATTCCCAAAAAGGTGATGACTGTCACTGGGCCCTCAATTTTGTGTTGGGAAAGTGGTAGTCTACGCTGCCGTTTCCAATCCCTTTCCTTTCTAATCTATGGTTAATTGACAAAAGTAGCACATTCAATAAAGTTTTACATCTGATTGACGAAGTAGCTAACATTTGAGAATTATTTTATTATTAATTATTCATTCTTAATAAAGTTATACATCTGTTAAATTGACAATTAGAGTAGAATTGTTCTAAATCAATAAAGTTGTACATCTGTTACTATAATAAATATAGTAGCAATTGTTTCAAGTCGTCATTAATCCTTGGAGACAAGTCGGCTGAGCTCGCACACTGCAGTCAGGGCTGAGGCAGACTCAAGCATGAATTCTTGAAAGAAGATGGTACAATTTTCATAGTATTTATTGATACTGAAGGTTGAAAATATAGTGTGCTGCTGAACAAGGCAGCAAACGAGGAGAACTTGGCCAAAATCATTCCTACCCATAACTTAATACTCATCTGGTGACTGAATTAATCCTTGGTGAGTTCGTTTGGGTTCTTCTCGAGCATTTATCTCAGGGCATTCAGGTTATTTAATACTTAATATCATTTACAGTAATATTCAATCCAATATCGTTCAGGGTGCTTTTCTTTGTTCTTTTGCAAATATTGACGCCATACAATACACAGCTCTAATTGAGCATGTCTTTTTCTAGACCTGCATGTGTACAATAATTGGGGCGAGCCCTGAGGCGAGTCCCGTAGTTTCGAGTATACTGTAGAGAAAAGCTCAGCGACCGGATATCCATTTGTCTGTCTGTCGCTTGAAGCTTTTGCATTTCAGAGCAAAGCTTTTTAGCGTGACGATCGCTCGCTGCAGTATATATTGTTCCGTCTGTCTGTCTGTCTGTCACTTGAAGCTTTTTAGCATGACGATCGCTGCATTTGCATTTCAGAGCAAAGCTTATAATTATTCCATTTCCTATTACTTCCACACACACACACACACACACACACATCGACATACCCACACCATGTGCATAGACCACACCACAGTTCATCACAACATGTACACCCACAATGCTGCACATGCATCTAAACTATGGCAAACTTCATCACAACACTCTGTGCCCCAAAACGGGTGGAAGGGAGGGGGGGCCAGCGACGGTTTGTTCTCTCAGTCTGATTGAACTGCTCTAACAGCAAACACAACATCCCGTTCATTAATCTGAAATATCGACAATGGAGCCAACAACAGTTTCATTGACAAACTCTCACCAGAAATTCCTTCAACAACTCAGGACACTGTCGGTTCAAACATTGATACACTGTCTGTCACAATCACTCTAGCAGACATACTACTTGCACACTACTTCATATTTATTACAGTGATGGTGATGACAGTACCTAATGTGAGAGGATCACCCCAGAGTGGAGGCTGATAAGGCGATCCTGACGGATGCGTCCACTGATGCTATGACTCCTGCCATGGCGTTGGACAGCGCCCTGTTGACTGAAGAGTCGATGACTTGTTGGAGGATTCGTGACTGAGGGGCGAGTTGAGCTGCGGTAAATGACCCGGGCGTCGACGGCAGAATGGGGGTGGTAGAGTCTGGAGTGGAGGAGTTAGAAGTACCAGGGTTCATGGTAGTGAGGGAGTATTGCTGTAGAGCCGTGGGAAGCAGTAAAGGCAGCTAACCCACTTTAGTGATAGCTATACAAATCTCAGCACGAGGCAATATTTACTTTTTTGGGAGGGGGGGGGGAGGTGTCCCCTTTAGGATATATAATGGCAGTACAAAATAAAGGTAGAGTATACAGTGTAATGATGATAATTATTAATTTGAAGTTCAGAGGTGACCAGGTCCATTGATAGGGGTACTTTAAAAGCGTGACCGATGCTTGATCGGGCTCCGCGGATGCACTGTATGGCTGAACGTAGCAGTGAAAAAGAAAAGACAATCGACATCAGAGCCATGCCATTGTGGATGAGTACAAGTGCTCCCATTTGTCAGCAAGGCGCGCGGCTAGCCTTTTGTAAAAGGTTGTGGCTTCCGTGGCCAAGCCTCAGACATGACAAGTGGCGAATGTTCAATTTCTCTAACTCTTTGTTCATACATCCTTTTTTTTATAGTTCATGTTTCCAGTAGGTGCTGGCTAATTAGGTCGATTGTCTGTTGGAAATATTTACTAGGCATGCGTAGGAATGACGTGGCAGATCTCAGTATGATCTTGTTAAGGCATGTGCAGCGTGAAGGCTACGCTCCACCCCATTAACTCCGATTAATTTCGTTAAACTCCATAATGCTTCCAGCATCCTATGGTTTGGGTTTAGTGAGCTCCTTAGTCAAGGCCGTTTGAATTCGTGCAATAGTCGCCTCATCAGAAACTTCACCAAATACCCAGTTATCTTTTTTTGGGCGTGGGTTGTACTCTTTATCTTGTTCAGTTTTTTTCCCTTTTCCCCTCTTTCTTATACTTATATTACTTATATACATTGTTAATTTGTATACACGGTCAATCAATCTCTTCTACCCAGAAGCCTGCATGTGTAACAGTTCTGTAATAAAATAAAAACTTAGCATATCTGGACCCAGGGGATGGATCTCGTAGAAATGAATGTTTCAGGATTATTCTACGGGCAATAATTAAGGGAGCAAAACAGAGGTGATGGTCTAATTCCGAAACTATGAGTCATGTGAACTACTAATTCACGAACTAGCTCACAGGTTTCATTGCTTTTCTCTGCAGGGGCTGAGATTGCATCCTACCATCACACTGTAAAAACTGTGGTGAAATAACACACCAAAATTAGTGGGACAGGCTTGTCTCCGTCAGCTCTTGTCAGAAGGAAGAAACGTCTTTGCCATGGTTTTCAACATGGTATGGCAAATCTCTTGCTTTCACTCACTGCCCTTTGATGGACTACAAACTAGTAGGTAGGACCAACACTGCCGGCCCTTGTCGACAGGTACGTGTGTTGTTCTTGCAAATCTCTCTGCTTCTTGTTTTTTGGTTCCTAACCATGCCCAGATACAATCAACACCAGGCCTAGTTGTCGGCCTAGCTAGAAACAACTTGGCCTGGAATCGAGGCTAAGTTCCTCCCTGCCAGAAATGGTAAAAAAAGCCCCCGTATATTGCACTGACGGAAACTGGCGGCAAAGAAATACAGGGTTTCTTGTTGTGGACAGATCAATTGTTCGTGAAGCACCTCTTCCTGTTATACCCACGATCCTCATTGGTGCCTTCTCTACACGTTCAACATTCAGTACCCATGCACAGGGTTGCCAAAATACTTAGAATAATGTTCTTTTTGGCTCAACCGTGAAACTACCCACGTCTGTGAAACACTTTATTTCCATTTTATAAGTATAGACATTCATCTCGTTGCAAGCCATCATTATTTTGTACTGCTCTCTGATGTGTTTAGCATAGAAATTGTCAACCCAAGAAGATTGATAGTGTATAAGTATCCCACCCAATATTGATGTGCAATTCACACTTTTAAAAAATTGGTGCGACATTCCCACCAATTGTGGTGTGAGGGGCCTGTTCTGCAATGAGAGTGGGGCCTTCTTGTGAAGCAGACAATGTATACGTTAATCTGAACAACTTTAACTTGCAGTAGCTAGCTAGTTAGATAATCTATGGCTAGATTTTAGTTACTTCAGAGCATACACGGACCTAAATTACGGTATTAAACTTATACAGGGAACAAAGTGTGAAGAATCTCTGCTTTGGTTTCCGGTTCCTGCCACGCCCAGATACAATCAATACCAGGCTGTATTTTTCAACTTCGTTCTATTAAAAAAAATCGGCTTGGGACCAAGGCTAGGAGGAACTATGAATAGTAATGTGCAGAATACCGTATACCGGGTTGCGAATGATGCCATGAAAATCACATGCGCGGTTTTTTGATTGCCATTTATTTATGCAAACTCAGTATCAAAAAAACTTCGCATTAATTTTGAAAGAAACCCGATATACAATATGAAACTATAGTGTGCACTAACAAGATAATGCACATGTGCATTTAATGTGCACACTTGGCCTGGTATAAGTGCACACACACATGCAATACGTACATATAGAACTGACTGATTCTTGAAGTCAGGTTTGTATCGAGAGTCTGGAAGCAGACGGATAATCATTGCCAGAGCTTTCAGTGAGTCTTCCCAATCTGGAAAAAAGGAGAAAAAACACAAGTATACAAACAAAATGTATGTGTATATCCCATTGGTTCAACAGTACCATACACTTACCATAATTATGTCGACACTTCATCATACACAGCCAACACACTAGCACGACTGCTCAACTCCAGCTGTGCTTGACCATCATCCTTGGCACCCAGTTAGAGCTCCATTTAAGCTGCATTTTCCACTCAAGAAGTATTTTGACGATCATTACCATCCATACCTTGGTTGTGGAAAAAACAATTGCATTGATCTTGTCTGGCTATCATCTCTACAGCACCCATTATTTTGTTCTTCTTGATACAATGCAAAGATGATTCAAATTTGCATACTAAAAATTATTGTCTAAAGATGATTCAAATTTGCATACTAAAATTATTGTCTTAAAGTATGGTTTGTTTTTTAAATAGTTTATTCGCAAGCGAGGTATAGAGCGGTTGCATCGACGTCATCGCATTACGTCATAAAATATTTTTGAGGACAACCAGAAAATTAGACGTAAACAATGTCACAATGCGATTACTGTACTCTCTCACCGAGAAAGCAAAGCAGCGGTACTACAGCAAAATTAAGCTTATAAGCAATCAAGACCCCTACATCTTTACCTGCAGTTGCAAAAACCGACAACTTTGTCTTGAAACAGTAGAAAATCCGACTAAAGCCAGCACATCCTATAATATCAATGTCAACTTCAATTGTTTGTTTCAGGACGAAACTATAATTATTGTGACTTTGTTTTATGGACAAAACGAAGTACACATGTCCAACGCATTAAAACACAGTTATGAAAAGGATAACTGATATTATAGTCTTTTACATGTAGGGCAAAGCCATTTTTGTGGCGCAACACTTAGTTTTAAACACTAAATGGTACCATTTTGTTTGACAAGACTCGTTGTCGCATTTCACCATGCACCTAGCACTTCGGCACCATGTACCATCATCAAGATCATCTACAGGTCGTTCTTCTGAAGATTGGACACGGGTGGCTGATTGTCGCGTGTACCATTTCCCAAGCATGGGTAATATACACTTATAGAAGAATTCCTTTGCGATTGGTAAAGATTGTCATCTATGTTAATGCGTTGTACCAGCAAAAGAAATAGTATCGCCGAATACTACCCGGCATGAGGTGTGGTACATAATAATTTAGTACTTTCGTCTTCTCTCCACCACGGCAGTGTCCCCGTGGTCCAGTCGCATGCTACAAACCGTAAACGTACTCTTATCAATACCAAAATGAAACACAACCTTGGTCAACATTTGATACATTTATCCTTAGTTTCATCAACACAAGGGTGAGCTGTTTAAACTTAGTCAGTTTAGTAGAAGCTGTCAAGAGTGAGCTGTTTAAACTTAAATAATAAAAAAACCCTTCAATACTTCAAATAATGAGTCACCGGTGAAGGAATTGGATAGAGCCTCTTCACAAGGGAACCCACTATTAGTGTTTCAGATACACGCTCAGATACAATCAATACCAGGCCGAGAAGGCGACCTAGCGTTTAATTGGAGACGGATCGGCCTGGGATCGAGGCTACACAACAAGTAGATGTGTTGCCAATTGTGGATGTTTACTGGATCTTTACAATAACATTTGAGCTGCCGCAGTAAATCCCACTAGTTTTCTTATAATTATATCAAATTCTCTTTTACATTTATCTCGTCATTCCGCTTGAAACCCTGTCTGGCTATGACTACTTCATTTTATTTGAGTGAACGATCATACACCTTCCTTAAGTAACTCCGATACAATAAATTATGCATTGTTCGCATTTCAAACTATTAACTAAAAGCTCACACGCACTTGTTCTCAGTGTTCTTGGATGCACCTCTCCACTCAAAAGCACGAGCATAGATCTATACTTGTCCACAAAACTACCACACTGTCCATATTTTCTTTTCAACACTCTTTTATTTGCTTCACCTATTTCAACAAAACGATTTATTGAATTTTTCCAAAATTTCCAGGAGAATGGCTAGAGATTTTACGATAAAACTTTTGGAACATTGGCCAGCACGCGTTTACCTTTTTGGTTGTGAAATAAAGACCACGACTCATGGCTAATCACAAGAAGCTCTTCTTTAATTAGTTGTTCTTACCTGTATTTATCACATCATTTACTATCAATCTTTACGGTCCACTATGTTCTGTTGTTATGACACCTTGTGAAATTGGTTTGCGTACTCTAATGCAATATATAGAGAATCAGGGCTCTGGTCAATCCACGAACTATCGGAACCTTCATTGACGAGTGAAGTTTTTAACTTCCTCGTAGGATGTTTTGCTGAGGTTTGAAGGTTTGAAAAACAGTGGCTGTGATCCTCGTAGGGTGTTTTGCTGAGGTTTGAAGGTTTGAAAAACAGTGGCTGTGATAGAGAGTTTGATAGGGGAACAGTTTCAGATGGTTCGGGAGAAAATGGCTGTGACAGGGAGTATGATGCGAAAACAGTTTCGGATTGTAGCGGGAAGTGGGCTCGTGACTTTCTGCATGTACAACAAAAGTAGCTACAATCATTAACAAATTGTTTAGCTAAAAAACTTACAGTGGCACTGACATTGTATCTTCCTCCATCTTACTAAAAGGTTCGATCTGCCCACACTCGTCTGCCCACACTGGTCGGCCTCAGATCAATTTAACCATCAATTTACAGTCATGATGTGTAGCAATTTCCTAAATATTGTGGCATTCTCATGGAGGCCTGCATGTCATTACCCGAGGCACATTAGCGGCCACGGGTACATTGGTTTGTTTATCCGTAATATGTGAGTCTACTTATCTGCATGGATGTCGTAGCACTGCGTTTACAGCATGGATAGCCTCCACACAACAAGTTATTAGTTCAGATTTCGGTGTTAAAGCTTCGTTGTAGAGCAAAAGCTAAGAGGCTAAGCAGCTTTCCACTCTGCCTAGCTCTACACGCGACCTTTATTTGAGGTAGATGTATATATTTGCAGCTGATCTGATCCTTTACCGGTCAGAATTGTAGGTTGTAGGTTGTTGCTTCTTTACTCCTCCGGTTTTTATAGATCTATTAATTTTATTCATGTCAACAGCCGAGGGTTAGCACGTCAGTGCTCTTGTTGAAGGTGTCTCTTTTCTTGCCCTCCACGAACCCAACGACAACGTCAAAGGAACTCACATGACCGAGTGAATACAATGTGTAGACTGGATAAACGTTACTTGAGTGAGAGAACTTTTTGCATGCGTAGGGTATCGTTAACAGACTCTTGGCAATCATTAGCCTCCTTCACAAGGTCCATCTTTAGTGCGGCCTGGAATCGAGGCTAGGCAATCATCATTGACGTCCTTAACGAAAACTTCCGTAGACACTATGATAGTTTTAGTGCATCGGGTAACGGCTTTAACTATGGGGTCAATGACAGCTATCCTTACGTCTGATTCCGACGGGCTCTGGGAATTAAACACAAGATAACGTAAATGAAACTGTGACTTGAGGTCTGCTTCAAGGGAGCTTTGAGCTGTATCCATAAACTTAGTTTTTGTGTCGTGGTACTTAGTAAGTCAAATCGATTACAGGGTGCTTATAATTATTATATTTTTTCTAGCGTTCAAGGCTATGGTTTGACCCCTATTTAGGACATAATCTAAATTGTCTACCATAAAAGGATAGCCACTCATTATGATTATGTCCTTCTTTTCTACTCGATACTGAACAACCCCGGGCCTATTCCGAAGAGGACTTGAGCCTCTACAAGTTGTCACAGTGTCAGTGATTAGAGGGAATAAGCATTGACGGTTAATATGGTGAAAAGCATTATAAATTGGTTGCTGAGATTGCTAGCTGGACTCTAATGTGGGTGGGCGGCCTTCACTCAGTATTCATTACTTTGATGATGTCATATCTGTAAAATTAGCAAGCTGAATTGAAGGGACTTCACACAAAATTACGATGATGATGAAATACTGAGTGCCATCAAAAGCTGCGATAAAGGGGGTTGTGAATTCCTCCATTCAGGAGTTAACACTGACTGCTTCAAGGAAGCTTTGACATAAACGTAAAAAAATTTCTTTTAATGTGTTAGAGTAAGGCGTTTCTGGTATTGCACGATAATCAATGGCTTAATTAGGCTTTTTTTTATGCATGGAGGATTTTCAGTGCAAGACACATACCATTATTCCTGGTACAAACATTTTAATTGGAGAAGAACGATCCTTTAATGATGTGTACTTCATTGCCGCAGTCAAGATCATTAAAGCATACTTATGTTTGGAGGAGTCATCCGCAAGCTATATAAAGTGTACATGCCTGAATCTACAACTTTGCTTTTGAGGGTTTTGTTCTTGCTTTTTGCTGCGTACTGCGCACAACAACAGTCCAGGAACATACGAGTTTGTCCACGCTTGTACTTAAAGCGTAAATCACTGTTTCCAACAATCAAGGTCTTTTTGTATTTTTTGTATGTGTATTTTTCCTAAGATGGTAGATACAGTCTTTTCTCTACAGGTTTGTTTAGATACTATACTGTCCGTGCTTAAATTCTCTCTTACTCCGTGCCTTTGACAAAGGTTTGCTCCCACTGTTTGGATTTAGTATGGAGCTGTATTTTTGATTCAGTATTCTTCTGAAAGCAACTACACATTTGCCCAGGCAACTGGCGAGGCAAAACACCCACGCGTGGCTTTTGCCCAGGCAAAAATGCTATTTAACCTAGCCAAATCATTATTGCCGGGGTTATTGCCGGAGCAAAAATATTGCCTGGGTTACTGCCCCAGCAAACATATTGCCGGGGCTACTGCCTGGGCAATACCCCTAAGTAAGTTTGGAGCATGCGCAGTAGATCTAAGATCTTTTTAATTGTCAGCCACAGCTCAGTTTTATATGGTCTTGCAAGTCAATGGATTTGGTTTTAAGCTGTGTTTCAACCTTATTATCAGAGCTACAGTATCGTGTACAAGATAACAGCCTTCTAAATGCTGACATACCTAGTTATACACCCCGAATCGAAGCTGCAATTACAAATGTAGGCAGACTTGGCCCTGGTCACCAGGTTCTGATCCAGGCCTTGCAGTCAATAAGAGAAAGTCTTCCAACCTACCAGAATGGAAATACGGACAGTGATATGTCTGCAACCCAGCCAACTCGATTGTATACAGGTATTTTAATACATGCAGCTCAATATTCCTCGGCTAGTTTCACCTAATAGAGCCCCCCCCCCCCCCCCCCGAAGAAATGTGTTGGTTACTTTTCCCGATCCACCTGTACACCTATAATTATAAGCCCTTGAGAGTTACATTAGTTCGATAAAGGGAAACATATAGGGTGGATTATAAAAAATCTTGTTATCTGTACGTACAGGTGGGAGAGGACAACCCTCTTTAATCGTCAAATCGAATTTTCTCCTTTCGTTACATTTCTCTGCGCCAGATAGCTGGTCTGTTAGGAGTGTCACAGATAACTGTTAGGAGAAGGATGAGTGTCCATGGTATGTGTGTGAGAGATTGCTATTCTCAGTTATCTGCTGCTCAAGTCAATTCTTTGGTCGGAGACATTGTTCACGGTCACCCACATTCTGGGTACAGACTAGTGCAATCGTATGTAAATACACCGGGAGGGAAACTAACAGAGAGAGTTGTGAGAGAATCCTTAAGTCGGGTTGATCCTATTGGTGTTGCTGTACGGTGGAGTCACCAGCGATGCATACCACGCAGAGTATATTCTGTACCATATCCAAATGCTGTGTGGCATATAGATGGCACTACAGTAGGCTAATCACATATTTAGAGTGCTCCACTAACAACAGAGCTGCAACTGTTCTTTGGCATTTTATATTTTTCGTGTTTGTGGATGTCCACTAAGAGTACGATCGTATTTTGGTAGAGAAAATATAGAGGTCACCCAATTAATGGTTTTATTACGTGGTACCGAGGGAGCCACATAACCCCGCAGATCAACTCGAAATCAGCGCATTGAAAGACTGTGGCGAGATGTTTTTCTAAATTGTTTGAGTGTGTTCTCTACATGATGGAAGCTTTAAATATTCTTGATCCCGATATTGAAAGTCGTCTTATCGCCCTTCACTATGTGTACCAACCAAGAATTCAGGAGTCACTGAACTCATTTCGAACAGTATGGAATAATCATGGTATAAGAACTGCTCACCGAGCAAGTCCTATGCAAATGTGGACAGCTGGGATGCTCTCTACTACAAAGATCCAGACTACTTAACGTTCGTGGACTGTTCCAACTCCCACCTAATGATGATACTGAGAGTGAAGATAACTCTAGCGATTATGATATTGAAGATGTTGACGATTCTCACCAATAAATTATTGATGTTTTACGAAGATCTGTAGATCTATTAGCTATCAGTGACATACATGCAGTCGATATATACGTTACTACAAATAGTTATGTCTCATCAGCAATAATTTTTTTTATTAGTAATAATCATCTCCAATAATTTAATGAGGAATGATTTAATAAGTAGTTTTATGATAATTCGAAAACGATTAAAATCAAGGGTACAAAACAATTAACGGAAAATAAATTTTCAAGAACCATAATTATATATATAAATGAACAAAACATTAGTTTAGTTTAGTTCAGACCATAAATCAATTAATGTTCAATGATATTTCTGAGAGAACTGAGAAAAGGACTCGTAAGTAGACGGCAGGTGAAGAACAATCCCACATGTTGTTGCAGTTGGCCTTTTAACAAATGATGATGACGGCACAAAAAAATCAACACTCACAGTTTGGTTTACACAATGAGGACTGCCAGTAACGAATCGAAGCAACAGAGACAAGGATTCAGCAGAGAGTGTGAAAATAAACCGGCGGAGGTAATCGAAACACCTAGATTCAGTACTGTTGCGATATACCGGCTCTTCCACCATATTCCATACTTTCATATTCGTTGGAAGAAGCGAATGACAGAGCTCAATTCCTACGGCTAAAGCATAATGTCTCCACAAGCTTGGATTTGCACACAACATCCCTCTCCTTATTTGTACTATTGCATAGTAGTGTTGACAGACAAGAGCGTATTCAGCTGTGTGTAGTAGTACCTCTCCGATGTTTTCTTTCTTTGGGATGACATCACAATTGAATCTCGCCAGCATCGGAATGATTACATTCTCTAATACTGCTGAAGTGTCATTTGCAGAAATGCATGCCTCAACTGCTACACGTTCTCTTGGGTCAATGTAATTTAAGAACGATTGAAGTAGTATATCATCAGGTGTAACACTTTGATCGTTGATAAGGCCCAGGAAAAAAGGTGAAGCAAAGCAAATAGGCCCGTAAGCACATAACCGTGTGACAATATAGTGTAAAAGTACTTGGCTGACCGTGGAGTGAGTATTGGAACTTTCTCTGCATTCCCTTTCATCATACGTTACTCAACAGCATGCCAAAATATTGAAAACAACTCCCTATGAAGCCCACTGCTATACTCTCATTGCGGAATGTGACCACAAGCTCCATATTTACAATACCTGGGTCTTCGGTATAGAGTGCGAGAACATCCTCAACGATATCAACTTCGATGTGCTTCGTACCGGTACAAGTCAATGTGAGTCTGATAGAGTGTCTCCTTTCTTCTAACTGTTTAAGACTGTTAATGCTGAATGAAAGATCTAATCATAAACATGTGCATGTAATACTAAGAATGCATGTCAACCTACTGTGACGATTGATCATTCTGTTCCACATATGCCTCATAATCAGGAATGTTCTCGCTCACAGAGAATGTGTCTTATCCTACTTCGATGGGTTCGAAATGGATGTCCAGAGGCTGTGTATATGGGATCATTCTAATTATAACATGCCAATGTCATGTTATATTTTATAATTATGACGACATACCCTGGTAGTCTCATGTACATAATGTTGAAGAGTGTCTAACTCGTCTTCAATGTTCTGTGCGTGTGATAGGAATTACTCGTCAATTAAAATGATTAGCTGTTAATTTAGCTGTTGCAATAGCTAGAGATTTCAAGATATCTGTATAGGTTATGACTCAGTATGCTTAGCTAGGCTATGTATAGTTAAGACTATAGTGCATTGATTTCTAAATGCATTGTTCTTGAGTCTTTGAATATACAGGCTAACTCCGTGACTATTAGTAAGTGCATGTAGAGCATTTCATAATTATTGTATATATGTGACAGGCTCTGGGAAAACCAGACATTTGGAGCAGACTAAAATTTCGTTGATTAATGTACCAAGTGATAGAGCAGAGCATTGCCTACATAATGATATGCTTAGTGTTCACATACCTAGTTTCATACCCGAGTTATGCTCGTTAGAAACTTGAAGCCGTAAAAGAGAAAAACGCCTCTCAAAGATTGCTCAATTAGGAAAAATAAGGTAATAGCGAAAGTTTGGATGAGGCGCTTCGATGGAAAGAGTTGGATTTAGAGCATCAGATTTTACAGAGAGGTAGTAGAAGGACTATAGATACTTATACACCAATAAAATTTTATTTGAGATTTTACACTGTAGGCACAAATTTAGCTATAGCTCAATACCAAATTCTGCTCCAAATGTCTGGTTTTCCCAGAGCCTGTCACATATACAAGTCATTGTATACACGATAGGATTTGGGTCCTCTTCTAAAAGTCTAATCCATGATTAGGTTAAAAAACCAGTTGATTGTAGGGTGGCGCCAAGATCCATTATTTAATTCCGAGCGAAACGAGGTTATGTTCGGGTCCTATCGAGATTTTCCGTGGCGGTGGTGGTGGTAGTGGTGGTTGACGTCGAGGCAAAAGGAGCTCTACCTGGACTTTTGGTGAACTTGGATACTTGGTGTGGAGTCTTGGCAGATGCTGAGGGACGTCGACTCACAGCCTGGACAGTTGAACTTAAATCTAGCTTTTTTGTGTGTCGACCATTAGACGTCTTTACCAGATTGAATGCATATAGACCTAGCTTTCTTATGTGACGATTATTAGGTATAGATCAGAGCCGGAAACAAATCTGCTAAACTATGTGTGCGCATACGTAGCGAGGTTTGCACTCCAGTGTATCCCTAGTTATGTGTGACAGGCAATGCCAAAAAATGGGTGTGTGCATGATATCATAATATTATTGAAGCATTACCTAATGAATTTCATTTTTTTAGATACACCCCTTAAATCTTGTATGGAAAAGTTAGGGGAGATTCAAGTTTAAATATAGCATGGAAAATGTAAGTCTCACTGTACAAGTCATACTTAATCTGTCAGACTATAAATGCTCACAATGAAACTGTAACTATATACAGTTGTACTTTAAACTTTACAGATAGCTCGGGTCCTGTTCTGCACTGAAAAAGATTTGGAAGGTCACAGGCCAGATCATCTAATTATAAGCAATGTTCCAGACATTGCTTCGTCGGGAGCAGTCCGCTTGAGCAAGTTGTGGAATGTCAAAGAGCTCAAGGTCCATTTCATGAATCCTGAAGTACTAGTGAATTGTAAGTACGGAGGTTATGGTTTAAACCCTCCACAAATTTTGGACTGGGTACAGCCATGGAATGAGCACGCTGAATATTATCCTACTATCTCTCTGGTTGACCCAAAAGAAAAAGATCAGGCACACATTCGAGTGGAATTAAAGTCATGTAAGTTTGCTCAATACATGTTTCAAGTGTTCATACACTTGCACAAGATCATTGTTGATCGACAACTGATACATAACCAATCGTATCGATTTAGGTGAAAAAAGCACTTCTGAATCACACAATTATGCGAGCAGGAAGCAAGGCGAATAATCGTGCTACCTCCACGTGGATATATAAAATTATTTGTATATTTGTATATAATTATGTAGAAGTTATGCGGATCCGCCCACTTACATACGTCAGCCATTTTGAGTGGTAAAAAGCATGAGTAGCAAGTGGTAGCAATGTTATTTGCAAACGTTTTCAGCTCTACTATAATTATATGGCTGAGTGTGATGCCAGGAAAGTCTCCGATTACTTTCAAGAAGTGCTATAAAGCTATCACGTCAAGAAAAGGAGCATAGAATGGATCTCTTTCTGCCTGTGATAGAGTGAATAACAAAACGGTAGTTTTGCTGCTCCTCATTCTTTCTCTTGACTGCAGCTATCCATCAACTATGGCATTCTAGATATAGAAGAATGATAGTCTTGATCCTTTAGAGTGTCTGATGCACTACCAACAGTGTAGCAACTCTAACCGTAGCTCAACTTTTAGCATTTAGCCTATGTATCAAGGTATTTTTTGTCAACTCAAAATGGCACATAATTATATGTAACCACGCCCCTTTTTCATGATTTTTGGCATATCCTCTATAATTATGTCTGTAACGGATGTGGATTGGACTCCCCCCGGGGGCGCTATATAAGGCAATAAAGAAGCAAACGATGCACTTACCTAGATTGGCATGGCCACCTTGTACTGCAACTCTGCAAGCCAATGCAACTTTATCTTCCCCCATAAGCTTTTAGCTGTATCTATAGCTCTATCGATCTCTGTAGCAACACAAGGGGAGGTGCAGAAGAGCCAGAGCTATAGGCGACAGCAGGCAGATCAGCATAGGTCAGGTATCATAAAGTAGATCTATACTGCGTCATGCCTGATAGATACCGAATTACCGGGACACAAAAAAATAATTACGGCTTGCAGTGTCCCTTGGAATAGAGCAAGAAAGTCGAAGTGTCCCTTGTATTAGGGTGTCCCGTAGTAATTAGAACGAAGATTTCCCCATTTAAGGTACGGACACGGTCTCGATTCCAGGCCGAGGCTAGCTCTGCAGCTAAAATGTATTTCGTGCAGTTTAGAAGCTGTGTACGCGGGTACCATGTCTACAAAGATGTGTGGAATCCACAAATAGGGAGAACAGCTGTTGACAAAACAGGAAAATGGAAACCCAGAGGATAGTTATGCAGTTGGTGATGACATTTTAGATCGGGACGTCTAAAAATATTTACATTTCCTGTTGTTCCTTAATAATATAGAGTGAAAAAAATTACGTAAGTCCGAAGTGTCCCTTAGAATAGAGTTTCCCGGTAATTTGGGTGAATACACTATATTAATAGTGTAGTTCCTACTGTACAGAGAGAAAGTACAAGTCGACTGTCTGAGCTGCTATAGTCATTTTCATTTAGCTATTATCAAACAGGGATTATATATAATTATGCACTTGCACTGTGTGTAAATGCAGTAGATTTTGAGAAAGACATCTACTTTTGGGACTTACGCCAACCTACCCAACGGTTCCTTTTATAGGCTACACCTTTTCCATTAGTTGTGGGAAGAAAACCTTACTATGAAATTCAGCAAAACTTACTAAAATTCCACTCAAAACACATGTCAATTTATAGGGAAAAATTGACCAATCAGAAGAGTTTGACGTCATTGGGCAACAAGTTAGTTATTGGTGCTGGGCAATAACTAATATGTATACCCTATTACTCCACATGTATACTATTGGCACATCTATGTGCAGTGTGTTTTGTTTTAGCCACAGTTGTGTAGCAACTTGTGTGATTGATACGTATAATAGCGCTATGGCTCGCAAATTGTTTCTGTGAAAAAATTACAGCTGAAGGATGCTGGTCTTACATCGGATCTGATGCCACCAAGTATCCTGGAAAGCTTACGATGTGCCTTGACTTGTGCAATTTATCAGATAAAGAAAAAAAGAGCTATGTTCTTCATGAGTTTGGCCACGCTTTGGGTTTGGATCACGAGCATCAGCGCTCTGACTTTTGGGACATACTGGGGGAAAAAGATGGAAATGGTGACGATCGATTTATCATTGGGGAGGAAAAAATGAAGAATGGTGATGGGTGTAAAAAAGCTCACAATGAAGTTTTTATGAGACGTTATAATGTCTCGTATGATAAACAGGAGCAATCGGAGTATGACCCAAACAGCATAATGCACTACTGGTAAGTCAACTGTTCATACTGCATGCTTGTTCCCGTTACTGATTTCACAAGCAAATTGTCTATTTGTTGCCGCCAGTATTGTACTATTTTAGTACATTTTTGAAACAGGCCCTGAGGGCTTACCATAATTTTTGTGAATTGCTCCGTAGTTCATTAACATGCATGCCGTCCCTGCATGCCGTGATCCTGCTGTTTATACTACTGTTTTAGGTTTGACATAAAGTGGTTGAAGCCAGCATACCAAGTTAAAAGTCCTGAGTATGACAAACTCAAACTAGAAGAGAAAAGAGTGATAGACGGTGTTCATCAACGTGACTTTTCCAATGGTGCGCTACCTGATAAGCCATCAGAAAACGATTATGGTGTTTTGAACAAAGCATATAAGAAGAAACGTGAGTTTATTGTGTATATATAATTATGCAATAGTTGTGACACAACCACGAGTGTCACATGTTACGGCTGCAGGTCTCGAGGGCTATATACCAGTATGGCAAGCTATTTGTTCCAAAAGTATGCTAAAAGTAGTGGCGCTAAACTTTGTTTTTGTGTGGTGACAAGCTAAAAGAGTGCATGGCGCTAAACTTCGTTCTTGTGTGGCGACAATTAAGAAAAGAGTGGCGCTACTGAACTTTGTATTTGTGTGGCGACAAGCTAAAAGAGTGGCGCTACTAAACTTTGTATGTGTGTGACAAGCTAAAAACAGTGGCGCTAATTTTGTGGGGCTACTCAAAAGAGAGTGTTTGTGTATAGCGACAAGCTGGTGCTGATTGTGTTTGCAACAAATTAAAAGAGTGCCTTAAACTTTGTGTTTTGTTTGTGTGGAGATAAAACAAAATGAAGTGGTTGGTTAAGTTTCATCTGTAATATCAGACAGTTTGAACACAGAGGATGTTCCTCAACTAGACTTTCTGTCATTGAATTAATAATAAATAACAGTAGACACACTCAATTTTCCTGTACTTGCCATGCGGTCACGTGCACTCTCCAAAACTGGAGGCAAGAAAGAAAAAGCACTGCACTTTATATAAACTACGTTAGTCAAAGGTCATTAATTTTGAGCTAAGTGAAACCACTCAAAACACACAAATTAGCGCCACTATTTGTATCCATTGCATTAGCGTCACTCTTTTTGCATAGCCAGCCCCCACAAAATTTGTACCAGCTTGTCGCCTCACAAACTTGACAAAATTAGCGCCACTCTTTTAGCTTGTCGCCACACAAAAACAAAGTTTAGCGCCAAACAAATACAAAGATTAATTAGCGCCACTCTTTTAGCTTTATCGCCACACAAATACAAAGTTCAGTAGCGCCACTCTTTTAGCTTGTCGCCACACAACACACATACAAAGATTAGCGCCACTCTTTTAGAACAAATAGTATGCCATAATTATACCAGCCAATATATCCAATGTGCACATGAGTACATATCTTCTGTGTACACATCACTTCTTTTATAGGACACTTAGTTTGCAACTGTGGTGTGCTGAGATGACGACATGAATAAAATGATTTTTAATGCTTATTTTCGGGTAATGGTTCGGTGGGTAGCTTTATACTAACTCAGATATCTTATCCTGGAATGTGGCATATAATTAATTGTTTCCTTTGTCCTCAGGCAAAATGCAACATGCAAGTGTACTTATTACGGTATAGTGTACACGCAGTTGTGAGTCTATGTTCCGGCCATTCAAACTGCATAACTATCCGTGACACGCTACGTCATTGGAATGCATCACTTTTAGAAATTTCAGCCAAATCATGCTTGTTTTTTCTGGTTGTCATTCATATATTTTGAGCTAGTCATCCCTAAATGCACGTTGTGGAGTGTGAAGTTCGATTAGCAGGGCAGTTAGCCAGCACCTTTTTCTTGTGCCATGAGTCCGCCATCTTAAGGTGTTGGTTTTACTTAGTTGGATTGGGGGCTGGTCAAGCGGGTCAACTGATATTCCACAGCTTTGAGTTTCCAACGGGCATAACTTGGACATGAAATGATGATTAAACGCCCTCCTTGATTAAACGCCCATCTCGTTTAAACGCCTATGGTAAAAGCTGTCTTTGTCAATAAACGCCCCTCTTATAATCGCCCATGTATGGGGCGTGGCACTGTGGGTGGAGCTGAATTAGCACGTGGAACCAGCTGAAACAATGGCAGCATAGAATAAATAGATACTATTTATGATGGCAGAGAGGACACAGAGGGAGAAACACCACTCCTACGACTTAAGATTGAAGCTGAGAGCTGTGGCAGCAGCCAAAAAGAGCATAATAACTGCTGATGAGCAAAAGTTTGAAGTAGACAAAACAATAAACGCCCGTTTCGAATAAGCGCCCATCTCGTTTAAACGCCCCCTCTACAGATGCTGCTAGGTAATAAACGCCTACACAATACACAGATACTACTATTCCCATGCATGCAGTAAATTGAGGAAGGAAGCGCTTTGAAAATGTGTGGCCACTGTTTTTTGCTGTCCAGTGCACTCGCAAGATGCCGGAAATGTGGGGAGAGTGCACCCAATGCTTGTGCTGGTATCACACTAACACAGTTGCACTGTTTAAGTGTTAACGACTAGCAGCTAACCTTAAAGGCGAATGGCATTGCCCTGATTTTATTCTAGGACTAGCATATTGCCTTTTCCAAAACCGATCACATATTAATGGATTGATTCTGGAAGACTCATTAATTTGCTACCCTAAAAGTGTTTGTTCTCCTCTTAACTATGAATTTCTCTCTTATAGAACAAGCTGGTGCTGTATGGGATCAGTCTGCTGAGGCTGGTCCAAGCCCCACATCTACAAGCTGTAAGCATAGCTACTATTGCATGGGTCACAGTTTTCAACAAGTCATGAATAAGCTCAAATGTGTGAATGCATGTTCAATACAAAAAGGGTGGGCTTCTTTTGTCCGCCAACACTTCCACTGTACCACTCCGAATCAATTAGTGTTTAATCATCAAGAATGTATGTGAAGTAGAAACCTTTAACGCAGCAGTGAACTCAACGTCTAACTTTTTCCCGTGCAACAAGCATTCCAATTCAACATTACTTTTGCACTATAAAAGTAATTTCTCTCTCATGCAGCTCCAGGAGTGATTGACTACTCCCAAAGTGATTGCTTCAATGCCTACAACACAATGACCCAATGTAGTGTGATTCTCAACTCTGCAATGTCTAAAGAGCCAAAATTACTCGCTCAGGCTCTATTGGCCGAAGGAATTATTGCTCAGACTACCGTTGATCAAACAGAGGAACTGAATGAAATTAAGAGCTCTAAGGGGAGTCGATTGTACTCAGCAGTGCTTTCAGTGGTTAAAAATTTTCCCAAAAGGTTTGCAGACTTTGTTCAGATACTGAGACGGAATGAGCCACTTTATCGTGATGTGTTGACGGAGATTGATAAAGTGTATATCACCTTTAACTAATAGACTAGAAACCTACAATTATATTTTTTATAGCTAGTTTCCAACAATTAAGTTTTATAACCGTAAGTGGAACTTTTAAATGCAATGCGAACACTTTTGGACCTGCCCATACAGCTCCGAATGAGGCATGAAATATTAATCAATTTGATGATCATGCTGCAAGTCATTATTGATCACGTATGAAATTGTATCTTGGTGTATAATAGCCGATTTTAAATTTGATGAGCCTCACCTTCATTCGACAAGTCACAAAAATATTTTAGGCACTAAATTAATGTCTTGATTTATAGACCTGGAGTACTCAAGAAAAAACAACAACACAACAACATGCCGACAGTAATCTAGCCATCAGACTATTCCCACTGAGCTACCGTAGAAACCGGATGATTAGCGTATGCATTAATGGGGTCAATAGCAAGCTAGATCTAAATACTTCAAGCCTACTAACCGGATATCTCGCTAGCCAGCTAGCTGCATAGTAGGCAAGCAAGCAACCCTATAACTAGATTTATAGTCATTATCATAATCATGTACACTTCAAGTACCGGTACAAAAAACCTAAAATTGAATGTTTTTAATCAAGTAAAAGCGCTAATAATTCAGTTTTTATACATACCTGCAGGGACTGTGCCAAATATTCCAGAATAATTTTTTGAATAATAGGCAGCCTTTTTTACAACTTGAACAATAGGCACTGTGAAAATAGTTAATGATTTCGTTGCACATGCGCAGTAGCTCAGAACACGCCCACATCTTACACGGCTAATTTTTATGATTGTAGTCCAATCAATGTTGAAACCAAATTTTTGTGCTACAAGTTTGTTATTTCGCTGCTGAAATTAAAAAGTAATGACCTAATCCCATTATTTTTTGGTGCTATATAATTTTATTTTGCTGCTGTGTATGTTGAATAATAGGTGTCATCAATTTGATGAAGTTGAATAATACGCTGATCAAGTGTGAATGAAATAGGTGATTAATTTTGAATATTTGGCATACGCCTAGCAGGAACATAACTAGGGCTTAGCAAATTACCGGTATGCTAGCTTAATTTTTTGAATAATAGGGATACTTCTAGCAACTAGCATAACTTGAGAATAATAATTATTATTATAGGGCACTAAATTAGCATAATTTGACCTCAGAGTCTGGTAGACTTAATTTCACATTTTATAATGTAGCTAGATAGACATCTATTACTGTACTGTAAGCACTAGCCACTAGGCAGGCTATACTCGCTTACCAGTCCATCCTCCTAGGGATTGGGACTGGTCAACTGCCAATCATCGAGTTGTTCTAGTGGAATTTTAATAAGATGTATGACATAATCTTGTGGTTTGTGCGGTTGACCAAAGTTGCGTAACTATCAAGTGAATGTGGGTTATGTCCTGTGGTATCTAACACAACATCAGACTCAGACCCAGCCCAACTACAATGAATTACGTGGGCGAAATATGTCAGATGACATTGCTTCTGCACTGTGTATGGTCATTAGAACAATTAACTCGTTGATTGGCAGTTGACCAGTCCCAATCCCTAGGATGGACTGGCCAGCGAGTCTATAGGCAGGCATGGAGGAGTATTTTCTCTTTCGGCATTAGAGGATTATAATTATTTCGTGCACTGTTTGTATAAATGCTACCTCAGGTATAAGCTTCGGTCCCGGGGCGATTTTTTTTAATAGAACGAAGTTGAAAAATACTAGCTATATAGAGACAACGAGGCTGGGAACGAGACTACCTCAGGTAGTGCTATCAATACAGCTACAAATAAATTGACTGGAATAATGGGCACACCAAACTGGCCGACTCTTTGAATAAAAAGCATATTAATTTGCTAAGCCCTAAACATAACACATCAGTACAAATCTTTGATGGATGATAGTAAAATAATGATCAAAAACTGTCCTTTCATCCCTGGATATTATTTTCATTCAACAAATTTTATAAGTTGGATTTTCTTTACCTTTTCCTTGTAGAAACTGAACTTTTAATGGCCGACCACATTCTGTATCGTAGTATTTTTAGTTGAATTGAAAAAGATTTAAGTAAAGTAAAGACATGCACCATAGATAGTAGAGGTATCTATGCATGCACGTAGAACTCACCCTCCAAGCAAGCGTAGATGGGGTGATAATGCCCATGCAGTACAACCATTTCAGAACCCAGAATAGAGAGCTGACACTGCAGCTAGGCAGTTAGCCTCGATTCGCGGCCTGGAATCGAGGCTACTAGGCAGTGTAATCTGCATCTGTGTAAACAACAGTTTTGATAGATGATATTTAAAGGACCAAAGGCTTAATTTGAATGTGCATGCAGTTATGTGTGGGCCATTAGGGTAAAACAAGCTACAGTAATGCTCCGTAATAGCTAGCCTCACATGCATGCACTCATTGCTCAACGAACTGTTTCACGACATTGAGTGAAGTATACAAGGTAAAACTAATCCACGGATCATTCTGAGTCGGTATAAACTATAAACACTACCTTCAATGTAGATCTATACTAGTTGGGCGGAGGTAGGGTTTCAAGCCTATGTCAGGATTTGTCTTTGCTGCAACTATAGTTGTAGCCCAATCAGATTGTAGCATTTCTACTGTGGTGTGTGTCACGTTGTGCAACCTCAAGCAAGATAAAATTGGTTAACACCCACTTCAGAATAATAATATTCATAGAATAAAAATTAATGATTATTCATAGCTGCTTATCAGCGTGTTACATAATTTAGCAAGACAAATCCTGACATAGGCTTGAAACCCGACCTCCCGTCAGGGACGGTCGGGCTCCGCCCAACTAGATCTATACCACGTCGAGTTTTCGTTTTTATAACGGTTAGGCGATAGGGACCGAGGTTACACACAACGACATAAATTCTCATTGTTATCTTGTTGACTTGAAGTGATAATATATAATTATTTATGCACCTTCACTGAAGGTGCATAAATAATTCAACATCATTATGCAAAACTTAATGTAATGATCGTTACCTTAATTTGATGAACATGTGCAAATAATACTAGTAGATAGTACAAATGGTTTCACCAACGTCCTATCAGCCTCCCCTCCCCTCGGCCTTCGTAGCCTCGCAATGGCAGAGCACTCGCTCACCACCCCGCCTTCGTTAACAGGATCTACACAGATAATGCTGGAAATAAATCTATATCTGCTCTCAGAGTTTATTCTCTCTAATAAACTAACGGCGCGGCATTGCCCAGAGATTACTGTCCCCTAAAAATATGCTTGGTTGGTTAAGGATCTTTACCAACTAGATCTGATCTACATGTGTTTATTTGCCTACTGTGTGACATGACCTTTACCATTCTTTGTGTACCAAGTAAAATGGAGACTATTTATCACGAGAAAGTAAGTGCAGTAAAGTCCTAATGGCTTAGCTAAGCTATGCATCATTTTCCCACAGCAAGAGGGGCAGCTATGTGCCCAACACTGTCTCAACAACCTCCTGCAAGGTACATGAAAGTCTCTGTTGAGGGCCCACTGAGTAACTTATACCGTACTTAAGCGACCCTCTGAATATGCGACACCCTTGATCTTTTCCAATTTTCTGACCTCTAAAAGTAGCGACTGCTGCGTTGACAATTATTATTTTATGTCACGTCCTAAATAGAGGTCAAACCATAGCTTCGATTCCAAGCCGCAAAGAAACAATGTAATTTTAAGCGGCCTATAATCAAGAATAATAGAGTAACCTCCAATTATTAACTAACTAACTCCAACTAAATATGCGATACCAGGACTTCAACATAATTTTTCAACTTCCCCAAAAAAACGATATCTGCCTTCGTGATTATTTAAAAGTGTCGCCTTAAATCGAATAAGTACAGTAACATGAGTTGGATCCCATGAGTTAACCTATAGCGTGGATATGGTACCATGGTGTGGGTATGTGTATGGTACTTTTCTAGGAGGGTTAATGTGCTCTTCTTAGGTGTCTGTATGCACTCGAAGTCAGTCCCGAATGTTTACTTCCTACAGAGTCTCACTTCACAGCTGTAGATCTGGGGAAGATAGCGGAGCAGCTGGACCAGGAGGAGGCGGCTACACTGGCAGAGGGGGGACTGGGTTCCCCTGCCCTTGCCTCGTTTGTCGAACAGCCCTCTCCAAACATGGACGACAGTGGATACTTCTCTGGACAGGTAAGTATTAGTGGAAAAGATATCCAGAGTTTTGTCAATAGTGGTATGTTGTTTCGCCCTGTTTTGGTGTGTTTGTGTACTAGTTCTGTATCATAACCGTAAATATCCTCTTATGCAATTCCTGTAGCGTATACTGTTCACCGCGTCAGATTTAAAATAATCACACTTGCAAATTATAGCAAATGGGAAATTTGAGTTAAACGGATGATTATGTGCTCTTCAAATAATTATGCCTATGCCTTGTGTATGTAGTGTTTTAAAATGACCTAAAAGGACAAAACCTCCAACAAATGAATGTACTGTAGGTAGATCAGTACTTCATGTTGTACCTCCACAGGTAATCAATCGAGCTCTAAGTGTGTGGAGTCTGACCATGGCTCTTTGGAATGCCCCACACATGAAGCATGTCATGGACAACCCAACGTGAGCAACCTTCCTTCTACTCAGTGCAATTTAGTGTACCTCTGTTGAATGCACCTGTGTGTGTGTGTGTGTGCAGTTAGTACAAGCGGCCCCCTATGAACCGACTAGTTGTTAGTTCCGAGCTAATTGTGCCTTCAAGTCGATGTGTGTGTGTGTGTGTGTTTGCAGTTAGTACAAGCGGCCCCCTATGAAAGGACTAGTTGTTGATTTGTTTGTTTCCGAGCTAATTGAGCCTTCAGATTTGTGGGCTGACCCTCAGTAGAAAATGAAAAAATTCATTTTGTCAGTTCCTCACTAGTCTTAATTTACTTTTAAAGTACGTACACAAGTACATGTACATGTATGCCTGTGAAACACGGTAATTAATATGTATGTGTGTTATTTAAAAGTAATTCTCTCTCTTTTTGTTTATACAGAGCTCAGAAGGCTTTCATTTGCAACCACGACAGCCATTGGTTAACCATACGGAAACTTGGAAGACAAGTTAGTTGAGGAAATCTTGTACAAAGAGTCAAAATATTTCTATCGAACTTAATTATAGGATACTTTAACACAACATTTCTTTTTGTGCAGTGGTTCAACCTGAACTCGCTGCTCCCAAGACCAGAGCTCATCTCTGACACTTATCTCAATCTCTTCCTCACTCAACTGCAGATGGAAGGTGTGTGCTTACAGAGTGGGTGTGACTATAACGTACCTGCTGTATAGTGTACATGCATGAACACGTTCTATTCCCTCCCACACATTACACACAATGCACATGTACTCCCCCACACATGTACTGGTACATGTTGATATTGTCGGTAATGAGTAACAACTTTGCATTAACTCTTTGCTACTCATTACCCGAGGCCGTGCCGCGGCCAGCGGGTATAGTAGTCTGTTGGTTTGTTTGTCTGTTTGTTTGTCACAGGTATATCTACTCACCTGGATGCCACAGCGCTGCGTTTACAGCATAGATAGCCTTCACACAACAATATCTTGGTTTAAATAGTGGCAGATTTTGATGTTAAAGCTTCATTGTCGAGCAAAAGCTAAGAAGCTTGAAGCAGCTATATAACTAGCTACTTCTTCTCATGTGGCCTTGATTACGTAGTTGCAGCTGAAGTGATCCGTACCAGGAACAATTGTAGTAGAAAGCTAAAATTGTGACTGGTTGTTGGCTGACTCTGGATCCTATACTCCAGCCTGGCAGGAGCCATACCTCTCTAAGTCTAACACTCCAGGCTTCTTTGCTGTGATCCCAGTCTAGTCCACAGTACATGTCTAATGTGACATGCATACCATGTACCACTAGCACTCAAAGTTTCAGCATGCCTCCAGTCTGGTTTAGTTTTATTGCTTTTGATCTGAGTTGCTCATACATGCTACATGCACTGCATTATCACTCTTCTGGTTTCTTTATTATCAGCCGAGGGTTTGCACTTTAGTGCTCTAGTTTATACCACCTTTGTAACCACCTTAATGTGTGCAGTAGTAGAAGTTAAGAACACAAGTAAGTACACAATGTAGTAGAGATACGCTGGTCGTTCGAATCAGTTGAGTAAATATCCACCTATAGGTATAATAATAATTATTATCATGCATAATTATGACTACCTAACTACCTACTAATTGTAAACTGTAAACATGTGGCATTCAGCTACTGCACATGCTCAAACTCTTCATTCTTGGTGGGCGTATTATCGAGTCAAAATGAAGCAAAAAAGAGGGGATGGACGCTTATTCAAGATGGGCATATTTTCGCGAGGGTATAGGGTATGTTTTTTCATTGTTCAGGATATTCCATCTTTGTGATAGAGGGACATTTGCCTGCCTGTGAGGCTGACCAATTGTTAACACTCGTACCCGTGGAGCCACCAGCTGCTGGGAGGCAGCAAAGGGAGAGAGGAGGAGAACAACGAACTCTGATCCCTGAAGAAACATATGATGCTGACTTGGCAGCTGCTATGTCTGCAAGTTTAACAGATGGCCAGGGCAAATTTCAACCACCAGTGGACGAGCAGTATGATGTCGATTTGGCTGCTGCCATCTCAATGAGCATGCAAGGTGGGTGTTAGCCTTATCCTATAGTGTTGTCCACAGGATATAATACCTGTATTTTGAGCTGACATTTGAGTAGGATTGATAGAGACAATATTATTGTACATCCCTTGTTATATAATATTAACCTTGAAGCCATGTCCCTTGACATTTCTCAATACTCAATTAATTTATTACCAGAATGTTTTGCGAGCATCAAACGTATGCAACTTCGCGAGCGTTGATCACTTTGCAAAAATTAAATCGCAAAACCTAAATGTTTGCTGTAATTACACACGATCCCTGCCAGAACTAGATCGCAAAGGGTCATTTTTCTGCTGATTTGGCTCATTTGCAAACGTTTTTCATCGATAAAATAATTATTCTATTAATAATTATGGTAACTGGATTTGCAGCCTCACTATAGATCTTAAAATTATGCCATATTCTGTGATGTCTAGTGTTTCTCCAACATATGTCGTCTAGTGGTTAAAAGTTTCTCTGAAGTATTCCTGTCTCATTACCATGGTATTATTCATCACTTAGTGCCTATCAGCTTTAACCTGCTCAATTTGCAAGTCCCATGTGTGTATAAACAACCACGGAGTCACTCAAAGGGATTGAATTACACATTCTCACAACCAAAAGTTGGCAGGAATTCCATTCCAATACTCCCGTTATTGAGGACGGAATTTTATGAATTTCTAGTTCATGCAATTGTCACTAGGCAGCTGTAAAGTGCTGTATCAACTGTGTGTATGCTCAGTGTTTAACCTTCCGTTTGAATTATGCTGCAGCTGATTCCTAACTGCAAGGATATACCCTTCTCCCCACAATCATACGCAACAAAACCTAGTTCATACTGTTCATATGGAATTACATAGTTGCTGGTGTGTCATAATAGATGAAAGGTGAATCCAGTAGAAATGGGAAGTGTACATGACACACAGTGCACTGTTACCATGTGTCGTAGGAAGTAGACAGATAGAATATGACATGTTGTTTTGAAGTAGTGACTGTATCTTTTCCACACCCAAACACGAGACTACTTCAAAGAGAATTGCTTTCGAATACACTCTCTGACTTGGGAGTGAATGAACAATCATTTTGACAACTTGGAGCTTATGTTTGCATCTTTATGCATTCAGCTTGAAATTTGCTGCTCATAATAAGAAAATTGTGGTATTTGGTACAATGTACTTCAATAGCAACAGTGTTAACACTATCAGGTTTTGTTGAGCCCATAACTTTGGGTTTGAACTCGGTGCATGCTTTCTCGTAGGGAAGTGTTGACAGATAATCATTGTTTCTCAGTCTTTGATCAGAATTGTTTGTGTCATTAATTTGATGCTCATACAGATTCGTCGACCAGTACTGAATCAGAGCCGAGTACCTTGACCAAACCATCTCGGCACTCAGACCGTCCGACATCAGATCAGCCTGTGTCAGAAGAGAGAGAGCTCACAGCAGAAGAACTAAGGTCCAAGAGACTAAAACACTTGGGCCAGTAAGTGAGAATAATGGTAACATAATTTATGGGGGGGGGGGGGGGTCATCATGTATTGTATATTGATTTATGCACATTGTTCAGACGTGCAATATAAAAGCATTTTTGGGGTTCATTATCACAAACGTATTTTTTACACCCATGACCTGTTTCGAATAGAGAGTGACATTAATTTTTAGAGAGTTATTTTCTCCCCATGCAGACCTTGAACATGCAGAACAACGTAATGACGAACTTATTCCCTGCTCTAATAGTTATTTACATTCTTCTGCAGTCATCTCATGCAATATCCAATATCATTACGTCATTGAGTCAATTAATGAATGCATGCACGTTTTGTCAATAAACTTTGATTATGCATCTTTCTAAAAGAGTTTGTGTCAAGTTAAAGTGTCAAACGAGTCAGTGGATGGGTAAGCTTTGGCATGTTTAAGTGTAGTGAGTCAAGGTCCTGAGGATTATTTTGTGCAGACCTCTAAATCACCAGCTTTGTGTATATTCTTACAATCATAAAATGTTATGTTCTTACTTTGCTGTCAGCAGTATTATACTAGAATGAGGCTGGCTTATATAATTGTTGGCATTCATCTGATATAGGTGTAGTGAATTGCTTGCTATAGGTGTACACCCTTTGCAGTTGCGTCCTTAGCTTGCTTACAGTACAACTCGTATCATATAAAATCAGGATACAATGCTTGCAGAGCATTATAAGTTTTATGTGAGTGGAAATATGCCATTAGGATAATCATTGTAGCTTAAAATATTTTGCGTGCTTTAATAATTATAATAGTTACGGCCCAACAGATCGAAGACAGCAGCACAGAGAGCAAGTTTACCAGTGAACTACCAACTCGGCCCAGCAGAGAAATGGGAGCTGCAAACACCAAGATCATAAGTATGTGTATGTGTTATTGGCATCAAAGACTTATCCAATTTACTGCTACACGTGTAAAGTAAGATACACTATAGTTGAAACATAATTAAGAGACTATTAAAAACAATAATACCACTTTCATTTGGAATCCCATGGTTGAATGACTGTATAGTTTTGCGTCAAGCTTACCTTCATGTGAACTAGATAGTCTGCTGTATTATAATTATTATAGCTATGATAGATGATAATTAATTCTTCATTTTGTGTGTGTGTGACTTACCACACGCCAGGGATATTTTTGGTACTCCTTAGCTCAATGATTGCTAAGGACCCCCGCTTTTAAATTGCAAATAGATATGGCATGCAAGCGTCTAGTAATAGAGAAGTCAATGCAGTTAACGATGCGTGTCAATTGCTGGAAAGCTAACATTTGCCTTACTGTACAATTACCAAGTTTATTGTCCCAGAATTCCTTATTATTTAGCTCCCTTCTGAATAAAATTATAATGTGAGAAATTTACTTCGTATTTAAAACTACTGTTCTTCTTTTCTCACGCATTAGTTGATAGTATTAGAGAGAAGAGATCGAGTCACTATAAAATTATACTATAGTAGTACATTGCTTGTACATTATAAATGGGTGTCTTCGATACTATTATTAGCACGGTAATCTTACCATACCTTAGCTAACAGTATCCGACTCACACACAAGACTGATCTTGGATTGTCAGTATAACCTATCTGTATATATAATTATATATTATGTGATCCCCAGACAGTCAGTGCTGGTAGACAGTACATACAATTATGTGTCTTGTGCCCTTACTCTATGCAACCCTTGTATATAGCATAGCAGCAATTTTTTTTATCCGATTGGAGTATATTGCTTGAGATTGGAGTATATTGCTTGAGTCTATCCCGGCATTTGCAGTGGGCTAGGGTATACGTGGATGCTGTTTTCATTGGTGATGTTTTCTGATCCATTCTGCAGATGCCTTATCTGGGGTTCTTACCAGGAGGGACTCCAAAAGGGAGGAAGGTATAAACTACATCTGATATTTACTACTGTATTCATTAGTGACATTGAATAGGGGTATAATTATAGTCCTTTGAAGTAGGAATGTCAATACTGAAAGTTGTGGTGTGTTGTTAAGTCAGGTTATCTGGCTATAATATAGTGACCTATAGCTGCATGTGTTTACAAACATGCATGGCCTTTGGTGGGTGAGAGAGAGCCCCCTATATCTACTCTTGGCAGAATTTTGCCTGGCTGAATCCTTCAGGGTAAGTATTATGCCCACTTCTTACTTGTGAAGTTGTCATAGACATCCTCCTAACATACATCCCAAAAGATAAAAGGATTTACTCTTGTTGATATGTAAACCTTGTTGCTTTAATCAGATAGGTTTCAAACATGAGACAATTTGGATGCTTTTAAAATTGTTTTAGAATGAAGCTACCACATGAAACAGATAACTTTTGAAGCCACATCAGACTACTGCTGGATCAAACCACTTGATATTGTTAGATGGCTATCTATTTACCTATGATCTCTCTTTGTTGCAAGAAAAACCATCAAAAGGCTGTTGATCAATAACTTCAGCTTACTCTTTTTGTAAAGCTGTTTCCAAAATTAATGGTTTGTATTGTGCCTTTGAAGACATTGAAGACATGTTTTCAAAAGCAACATGTGTATATATCTTGTGATCTCGTTTTTTTATCCAGGCACTAAGACGCTGTTCCGAGTCCGTTCCAACAGTCTTGATTCCATCAGTACAGCTCTCAGTTTTGGATCTGCACCTGAACGTCAGCCACCCTCCAGAGCCTCGTCCCTGGACAACCTCCACACTGCACCAAAATACTCGAGAGTGATTAACATTCATGGCAAGGAGTACATATTACTTGACAATGAGTCAATAGCCAGTCGTATTGCAGATCGAAAGGAAAATACCTCACGACATGCTCGTGTAAGGGAAAGTCCCTCATTGCAAGATAGAGGAGTTCCATCACCACGAGTGACGAGGAGGGAGGTGTTGCGTACCCGGTCTGATCCTGTTCGGAGCATATCTCATTTTGTGAAAGAGCCAGATCAGTTTTCTGACAACTTTGTGACCGAAGACTCAGCAGAAAGATCTCTGGTAGACGACTCTCAAGATTCTCAGGTGTGTGTATGGGAGAAAAAATTCTAGTACAAACTATAAGTTGCGTTTCCTAAGTATGCTTAGCTTTAATAAATGTGTCCTGGTTTAGGCTTCATCATTGCTATAGTTAGAGTATAGGTTGCTGGACTAAAGCTACATAGCAACTAGCTGTTGTGGAATTTTAATTGCCTAACAACTAACTTTTTGACAACCACCACCTTCAGTGTGGAATGCTTTGAGTAGCTTTATTAAAAGTCAGTTGATCATTGTTGTGAGCTATAGACCACCTGCTGCATGTTACACTTCTACTTGCAGGGGATATAGCTATTGAATATTAGTAGCTTTATAGCAGCTATTCAATCCCAGTACCTTGATATACTGTTGTGAATGTCATTATTCCAGCAGAGCAAGCCACAATTATAGAGATTCATTACCTTCTGAAATGGCCACTTCCCTATCTGTAGACACTTTCCCATGCATGTGTAGTAAAATTAGGTGGAGCAGGTATTATATTCATGGAAATGTGTGGCAGAGTTCCTGTTACTGGTATAGACAGTGTGTACCAGCAATAGCTACATTATTGTAACAGCTAGGGCTCATCCAAAGAGTAGTACTCTGTTACTGCCTGGGTTGTTGCTGTAAATGAAGTACAAGGAAAGCGCTACTTATAGGTCCATAAACAGCATTCAGAAATTAGTCAATAGTTACCAGGAAGGACATTTATAGGTGTTTCAGACTTTGACACAAAATTCCTTTGGTGGGAAAGGTCTTTGAGTTTAATTGCGAACAGTGGCAACTAGACCCAAACAAAAGCACTTAGGAATTCTGCAATTACTACCTGACAAGTATACCTTAATTGAATTGTGTCTTTTCCCATTGCAGGATCTCTCTACTGAGTCGAAAACACAGTTTATGCCAACCAGGTCAATTCTGAAGGACAGAAAGGTGACTTTTTAGAGTCTCATAGAAAGTAATTAACCATTGGCTCATGGCCCTCCCACACCCCAAAGCTAACAAATCAACTCAAACTAGCTGCCTTGTTGGGAGCTATTCCACAAACAACTATTTAATTGTTATTTGGCAGCTGGGTGTAAGCTGTGCCTGTGGGTGTTAGATACTGACACATGTGTGAGTATGAATAATTAAGATCCCTTAGCTTTGATGTGAGGGTGACCAAAGAGAAAGCTTGAGGTTCCAGACTTTTGATGTTTGAGGTGTACACTAGAATTTCTTGATATGAGGTGTGAGGAGTATTGATAAAGAAGTGTTTTGCCTTCTGTGGTGAGGTGTTGTATAGTATTCATGTGG
Source organism: Halichondria panicea (assembly GCF_963675165.1). Classification (NCBI taxonomy): domain Eukaryota; kingdom Metazoa; phylum Porifera; class Demospongiae; order Suberitida; family Halichondriidae; genus Halichondria; species Halichondria panicea. Next base: position 2,385,208 of record NC_087388.1, read on the forward strand.
GTACTAAAAAGTGTTGTTGGTGGTAAGGTGATCTTTGTAAAGTTACTTTGAGGCTTAAGAACCACCTTCTATGAATATCATTATGCAGTATTTTGTGCAACTTGCAAGCTCATTCCACATATTTACTGTAACTATGGGCTAGCATTCACCTTTCCCCATGCAGACCGGATCCTCCCTGGACCAAACCTCAGCAAGTCTGCCTGATGACCCTGATCTGCTCTCCAAGCTACTGAGTGACTACCCTCAGATAGCACCGTCTGTGCTCTCCAAGCTGACTCCAGAGGTATGTATTGTCTGTACAGTTATTACAAAACAGTGAGTCTGTTGATAGTTGATAGCTCCCTCCATAATTCATTCCATATGTAATCTCTAGCCGTATATTAATTAACTTTGGGGCTAACCCTCCCTATCAAGCCCAAAGGGGTTGCATCTCTATAATACGATGCCCGAGTCCTCGATCGGCAGGATCCTGATTATTGACTATATGCATTCGCAGCTATTATGTAATTATTATCTATCTGTTGGAGAATTATACCATCACTGTGATGTAGATTGTTTGTTTTTGTTGGTCCAGTCAGGAAGTCTTCCTGTATAATTACCCAATCAACTGTTTGGGATCTATTTGTAAACAGGCTCAAGGTATACCAAAGGAATATGCACTCCATACCACCTTGATCTTTCAAAACATGCATTCATATGCTTCCTCTAAAGAGCCTGTAATCTTTCTTACATCTAAACTTATTAATTTGAGTTTTGGGTTGACAATTAATTAAGGCATCCCCTTCTTTGGTTGTACCATTGATTACTGACAATTATATCATGTAACGGAGAGTTGTTAATTAGTTTTTATTGAAGGAGCTTACTCTTATACCTCACTGTAAGCTTCACCCACTACAGGATAAATATTTTGTATATCCCTACTAGAAGAAGGATAAATTTGGTATTTTAGTTGTTACTATACATTGTACATGCAGTAGCTTGGTTGTGTGTGTGTATACATGCAGTCGTTATAGTATTATAGCTGAGTCCCTCATTCGTTTTGGCATTGGGTGTGAATGGTGTATTTTATTACTTAACTCTACTTGTTTGTTGTTTTGCTAGCCTAATGTGTCCATGCATGTGCATGTGTGTGTATGTGATCCAAATCAAGTTATATCCAGTCCCACAACACTCCTGTTTGCTGGTGCTTGTTGGATTCCAGCTTATTTGGTACAATCAATACTTTTTGAACTTTTGATTTGTGTCTATCATAGCAAGCCAAAGAAATTAATATATATTTATGGCTGCATTAAATTCTTTGCTTTGGGTAATTGTCTGTGGTATGTCTATGCAAGTGTGATGTTCCTTTGTCCTATACCACTATGAAAACTGGAACATGGGGTTATTGCAAGCATCTGTTGTTGGTTGGTGCATGTACAGCTATATTTTTTGTTCATTGATCTACTTGTTCTTCATGCATAATTATCATTTTGTCAAATAACTAGCTGAGTGTTCTGTACACATGCAGCTGCAATCGCATAATCTTTATGATCTTGTAATTATTCTGTTAACACTCCTTGGATTTTCTTCACTCGCTATTGTTTGTAAAAGAGCTGGTTGTCTTAAAGGCACTCCCTTTATTGGATGGTACACTCTCTCTATAGAATAGTTAGGTGTGGCAAATAGCAGTGGCTTAATCAAAGGGAACAAAGTGTGCATGCTCTGTGTGTGCATGGTTACATGTACATACAATAATTACATTATGTATGCACAATACCTCTCCTGAGGTAATTTCTGAGGTAATTTCTTAATTACGGCCATGTTGTTTGCACACAGCACTTAATTCCACACACCACATGCATACACAACAGGAGTGGGATCAGGTTTTCAATTTCACTTTTGCCAGTCTTGGAAAATCACTGCAACTAATCAAACAACTCATTGAGAATCAGGCCTTAAACGTTCCAGAAAGCAGAGAAACAAACACCAGTTTCGATTCTCTAGCTCACAAGCATGTAACAATTAACGAAGAAGTTTCCACATCTACCTATGATCGTGGCTCCATTGTGGCGGGTATAGATGGCACCACCTCCGTGCAAACACCAAGTAGTCGTGAGAAACCAAAACAGAGAAGACAAAGAAAGGACAGACCTAACTCTCTCCCTCCCGTCTATCTGAGAAGCACCGAGTCGCCTGAGTCGTGGAGAGAGCCAATGTTGGATGAATTTGCTCCCACACATTCCAGAGCTAGAGCAAATAGTCACGAGGGAAGCTATTACAGAAGGTGTGTGGATATAACTAGGGCTTCTTTTGCCTTTATGCAGTAACAGGGTGTTTGATTGTGTGCATGTCATTCTATTGAGTTCATGTAAGCCTATGTGCCAGGTAAGGCAGTGGCGGATCCAGGGGGAGATCCCAGGGTGCCACGGATCCCCCCTTTCATGCAGTCTAGCTATTGCAGCCTTGTCAGAAGAGTGCGTAGCAAATTTGTTGATTGTAATAATAATGAAAGCACCGCAGGTGCAGGTGCTGATGCCTCGGTGGAGGTGCCAAAATTACATAACATAAAGCTACTAATAGCTTTTATACACACATTATATCATGATGAATACTTTTGTATTAATTGCACGCAAACGAAGATGATCGAACATAATAATATTGTTGTTAATAAACGATGGATGCCAAAAGTTCAAGTCTAAAATAATATTATTAATGGCTGCATCATGCAAGCAGAGCCTTAATTGCAGCTCTATTCTCACTCTTGCAGCTATAGCTACCAATAGCTAGCGTTCTACTGAGCTAACTAGTGTTCAAGCTGGCGCTGTGCTAATGCCTCTCGCCATGATTTGCTTTCGCTCAAAAGTATAGAAGAGGAAGTATAGAAGAGGAAAAAGTGTATAAAATAATCTGTCTAAAACTGACTTGCATCTATTCAATTGTATAATTATGGTATCATTGTTGTGGTAGCAATAAAGAAGAAGATTTTGTTTTATTTCATAAAGTTAGCTTATCTATATAAAGTCACTGAGAAGAAAAGACTTATTACATGCATCTATTGTTATATTATGTGGCTTTAATACCAGGACCTCAAGAAAGAAGAAAATTGATTCTTCCAGGATCTGTAGTTCAGTGTATAATTATAATATCTAAGAAGAAAAGACTTGTGTACATGCATATTGTTATCTATAATTGTTATATAGTAGTGTTTTGTGGCTTGTGGATCTTGGATATCACATGGGAATGAGCGTGCATGCGTATTACATCCACAGGAATAATTAAAGGGTGTGTCCAAAGAGATCAAAGCGACTAAATACAGGAATACTCCAAAGTACTTTGACCTCTAGAATAAATAAATTCTGTGCATGCGCGTACAATTTAAAACTGTGTACAGGCGGCTGGCTCTGTCTTATAGCTTCATACTCCTACTCTCTCCTCCTCCTTCTATATAGCGGAGTCTTACAAGTTAATGGTGGCTGGTATGAAGAATAGTGGCTAGGGTCTACAAGTGCTGGTGGAATGAAGAATGGAATGGTGGCTACAAGTTCTGGTGTGAATTAGAATGGTGGCTGATTGTGATTTTGAAATGGATGTTCGTTAATTGAGTGTCAACAATAGAGCTAGTGCTCATAATCCTTGCCAGTACATGTATATGGACTTTTTAGCGTCAGATTTTCTAGAAACTTAAGTTATGTTCCTTTCCTTTGGTTTGCCCATGCTCTAAATGTCATCTATAGGCTCCTGAGTTTTGCTCTGTTTACCACTCTAATCACTCTATATCAGCTGCTCCAATATTGGAGTAAGTCTGTCAGCTATTTACTTATTCACCCAATTTTTAAAGCCTACTCAATTTCTTTCGCTTTTGTTTAGCTTCACTCAAAGAGATCAATTTCACAAATGGCTACTGCTAGCTAGCTGTTTTAACAGGTATTTTCTGAGTCTTGTAGCTAACAAAAAGCTAGCGCTTTAGTGCAAGGCTAACTCATATGTTGAATAGAAAGTTTGTGCGGACAGATGATGCTATGAAAGATTCTGAAGAGACTGCAACAGCCTTCAATGTGAGTCAAAGTAGCCATAACTCGAGAAAGAAGCTTTAGTTTGCTAATCTACAAATCAAAATCCAAGAGAACGTGGCTAGAAGCCTATAGAAGCTGTTAGTTTTCATCGCATTGCAACCGTTGAGCAGTTACAGCTGCAACAGACACACACACACACACACACACAGCCAGCTTTACCGTATCCCTCGTGCGGCTACGCCTCGAGGCATAACTACTAAGTAGAGTAGCAACACTCAGTGAACAAATTTGCTACGCACTCTTCTGACAAGGCTGCAATGGCATTCCAATTAGGCATAACTCAAGAACGAAGCATTATTTTGCAAATCCACGAATTAAAATCCAAGAGAACATGACTAGAAGCCTATAGAAATGCTTTTATACTTGTACTTCATTAATTGATCCTTGAGTAGCTGTAGCAGTCTACACACACACACACTGCTGTATACCTTGCTTGCGCATGCGCACCGAGGCATAATAATAATGATAATGATAATAATCGTTATTTTGCAGATGTTCTTCTGACCCGACCAAAAACAGGCTTTCCAAGCCAGAGCAGCCCTATCCTTGCAGCAGTCGCACTAGAAGGAAGAAAATTGCCAGAGCCCAGCGAAACCCAGATGCTCCTGTTGACACATCCCTCGATGATAACTGTCCCGGTGTAGCAAAAATTCGTAGAGCCCCACGTTTCTGTAGTCACTATGTTGATCGGGAAAGAAAACCAAAAAAAGATCGAAGTGATGATCAATTGCCATACATCCCACGTAAAAGTATACGTCCTGCAACAACGATGCTTAAACATGCCACAGAGATTACGGAGGAAAGCATTGCAAGTGCTTTTGCACGGTCCACCCACAAAAGGTTTGGAACAAAACATGGGAGTATAGAGAATGATGAATTAGGAGTGATCGATTTAGGTTTGTCGAGACATTCGAGAAGATTCGCACACAGATGGGAAGATCTGGACTCTCCTTCTACAGATATGGCTGTAAGGTCTCTCGACCTTAACCATCCATCGATGCTTAAACCTACCAGGACGAAAAAATCGGACAATAACCATTATACAGGGATTTGCACACCTCAAACTTTGATTCATAGTCATAATCATTACCACCATATCATAAATTATACACAATCCTGACTGCAGCTTGTTGTGTGTTGTTCAACCACTTATCTTATTATATCCCACCAATTAATATTCCAAGGCAAAATTATTTATTTCTCATTTTATAATTATGTGATCATTTGCAATCATTAATTTGTGGCATAATTATGTTACTATACACTTACAGTGTTTCAAGGAATAGGGGCTGTACTATAATTATAATAATAGTATAAGACTCGTGCATCAGGAGGCTATTGCAATGTGCATGCATGTGTACACTAAATTAAGTTCATGATCGTATAAGAAATGAAACGGCTACAATGATTATAAAAAATTAATAATAATAGAGACCCATGCAGAGACTCTTGCATGGTGATGATAATAAGTGATACAATAAATTAATACAACTTTTGCTTGCTATGTCGAGGCTCTTTTTTTTTACTTTATTGTACGGGTTGAGGTAAAGTTCATAATACTTAAAAGTGAATTTCGATTTCGGTCAGCCTCAGCAGTACAGTTCCTACGTAAATAATTTACTGTAATGTAGTGTACAGGTAACAAGCTCAAGCACTAGCCTCCTCCACAGCCCAAGCAACAAGGAGAGGAAGTGGGCGTGAAGACTAAGTAAACCTAACACACGTACTTATCACTCTTACCATCGGCATTGTGAATAACATCGTCTATACAAGATGAGGGAAGCTCCACCCACTTTCCCAGAACATAATGGATATCATAACCCTGCACAGTAAAAAGGTGCGCATGGATAATAACGGACTTTTACTTTTGCATGCATTGGCTAACACCTCAGTCACATTTTCAACACTAGAAGTTGAGAGTGGTAATATCTTCTTGACAGTAGACTGGAGGAGCTGTTAAAGGAAGACAATCATAAAGTTTTCATGGATCTGTAATGTAATTATCGTACCGTGACATGAATCCGAGCATTTTGCAGGCCTTTACATTTCAGGAACACTGCCAAACGTATATGTAAGTATGTGTCTGGCGTGAGGACTTTTCTTACACATTGATCACAATGAAGCTCACTGTCACTGTACATGTGTGTGTAAGAAGGGGAATCTGTTTCACACGTACAGTACAGTCAGTATTGCGATATGCAAACCAAAGAAACATTTCCTCTTCAAACTCAGAAACATGACTGTGCTGCACTTTGTACAAAGTCTAATTGTATACATACACTAAACACGAAAATGAAAGGAACAATAATATGTTACACCAGCTCTCTAACTGTTAACTGTAATTATTACTTCAAAGTGAGTCCATGGCACCAGGATAAATTATTATAGATTGAGTTACAAGAAACAGTGTGATATCATGCACTGATTTATAATTTTAGCGTATACTACTGGAGCCAGAGTTCTTCACGAAGTGTGTGAGATTCTCCTTAATAAGGATATAGTTTACTGCCGCTTCAAAGGATTAAAACCACACCCATTACCATATCAAAAAGATTTTTAAGAGAATGTGCTTTGAGCAAGCATATTGAATGGCTCCAGTAGACAAACAGTGGCAACCACACGCCAACACAGGGCCCTTGAAGTAGTTTACTAAATGGGTAATCATTTTAGAGAGCACCGCAGTTGGAGGTAGAGCTAAGGTTCGTTTAGTTTTAAATTGTTACACCTTTAACAGTTAGAAGTTAGAAGGACAGGGGTCTAATGACACCAAGAAACGTTGCATTTTCGGATAGCTTTATGATTGCATGGTCAGCTTCTAATGTACGTGGTATGCACAGTCGATAAACCTTTTATTATCAGAGAACTGCTCATTTCCACAGAGGTCACAAGCTGGCCAGGAGTATGCATTTTCCTCATCCACACCAACCACCTTGCCTACGTTGCGTGTGTGGGGGTGGTAAATATTAGCAAAATTCAAAGCAGACATAATATTTTAGAATTGGAGCTTAAAAATAAATACCTCAGTGAATAAAATGTAGCTTAGAGGAATGATTACAATCAGGAAATAATTATTCATAACCAGGCGCCACACATTGAATGAAATATCAAGGTGAATCACACAGCAAATAATTTTCATCACAGAAACTTTATGTGATTGAAGGCGAATTTTAGCCCACTCATTATAGTAGTCAATGTATCGCTTTTATACGTAATATAAGTAACTATAACAAGATGGTAATAGAGTATTTACCCCGTGCGTTGAGTTTGATTGCACGCGCACAGTGGCAAAACTTGGATACTACCATGATGACCTTATTTATAGCATTATCATTATGGGAATGACGTGAATCTATAACAACGATTAGAAAACAGTGTTTTTTATTGCCTTCAAAGATTGCCTACAAATTTCCAACAGGTTTCAACTATAACTAGCTTATTATTTTTCAACTATACTGTCTCATTTGCAGTTACATGTAAAGCAGTCCATGAAAGTGTCTAGTTTGCTCTCAAAGAGCTCATTTTTGTGTCCACACACACAGACCAATCACTCTACCCCTGCTGCGCGCTGCACATGCAGGGGGTATTAAAGCAGGGGTAGTAAGTATGCATGTATATTATTATACAGAGGTTTTCAGGTAGGTTGAGGGAATGCTTTAGAGTGTAAAGCATAGGTTATAATTAAATTACTGCTGTACTGTACTGTATGTATAACTTATGCATGAGTAACTTTACACTCTGAAGCATTCCCTCAACCTACCTGAAAACCTCTGTACTACTAGTAGGTCACAGAACCACAAACAAATAAAACCACCCACCACCTAATTAAAGGTCAGTGTAGGACAGGAAGGCAAGCATTCTCATTACACTTGATCATCACTATAAAACCAACCAGCTACACATGTACTGATAACCAGCCACAGAGACAGAACTATATTGGCCACCTGTTTCACCAAAATCCCAGGAAACAGCAACTTCAAAGGAGATCAGTTAGTTACCTAGGCTACCAGGCATCTAGATCTAGAAGAGAACCTAGGTTATAGTAAAACCACAAGCACCATGTCTATTGTAGCAACCTAAAAGCAGGTTGTCCTCTATACACCTCATCTACTAAAAAAAGGTGTTTAAACTGGGGGGCCAGTATAATTTGTACTGGTATACAACATGATCCTAGTGAAGACTTTCAGCAGTGACTTAATTTACAGCGGCTTCATTCAAACAGATTCCTAAATACTGACCCCAAACATGAAGTCACAGATACCATGCAGCACTAGCCTAGACTATTCCCAAGCCCTTTTAGTATTCAGGCCAGTCAATTGCAACCATGTCTGGAATGTGGAATCAACTTTTTTTAGACACCTATCACAGACACCAGACTGCTTTGATCACAATTCACATGGCACCTCTTGTGCAACAAAGCAGGAAATTGCATACTTTGATAGATACTGTACATACAGAAAGCATAAAAAATCATAGGCTTACACAGCATTCAACTATTTGGTACTGCCCTTTGGACTGTACATGTACAATCTCTAACCATTCGTTCGTAATAACTAAATAAATGACATAATTATGTCAAAAGTTGCTATGACCACAACCTGACAGGGTGCTGCTGATATCTAAATGTTATGGATAAAATAATGAAGGAAGAATGATTATTGGCCCAAACGCTTAGTCTAGCATGCCATACAAAGGAAAAACTCAGCCAAATGGATAATACATGTACAAGACATGGAAGTTACACCATGATCTGTTGGTGTGGCGGTACAATAATTGTCTAGCAGGATTCAAGGAATTAGCAATTTTTTCAGGATCCACACACAATTAGTACAGCCACATAAGAGGAGGTAGGACAATGGTCGTGTGGCAGGGGTGGGCTGCCAAATGGCCCTGTTGAGTGTCATGGGCCCTGATGTCTGGCCAGCACGCAGCCAACTGATTGATCTCTATCAGACATAATTGTCATGTATACTATTATAATTATGTTTATATTTGGTCTAACTACGTTATAGCCACCAATGAAATGTACATATATAAAAAAATCTATAGTACATGTATATAGCAGGAATGAAAATTGGAAGGAAATCAATACCTGTAGTGTACTTCTTCTTGACATTGTCATAATACAGAAGGTCAGAATTTTCCAAATAGACAAATTCTTGATAACTATAATAATTATTATTGTACATGCACGTTAAACACCTTCTATTCAGTGAAGTTATAGATTTTACAAGGTGTAACAAAATTTGAAAGTGGAAGCATAATTATGGGCTGATGAAAATCCCTGGTATTGTTTGAATCAGTATAAATTAAGGATATACCATAGCGTACACACAAACACACACATTCCATATTCATTCATGATCATCTATAGCAACAAAACACCAGAACATGAGATCAAGTGGTATATTGACGTTGCAGTGTTTCTTAGGAATTATTTAATTCACTACAGACAGTAAACATGTCTGTAGTGGTTACTCTTAATCAGGTCAACCTCTAATAGGCCCTCTATGTGCAAAGTTAATACAATGTAAGCCACGAAAGTCTCCATTGACTGCTTCAACATGCATGTACAGACCACCTTTTTATTACAGCCATGCAAGGTTGAGCTGCTCAACTGTGCGAGGTAAATATGTTTCACTGATCAAAATATCTTGTATGTTAATTAATTATTCATATTTCATATTTTTGTAACTCATTTTTAGGGTGGAGCAGATCAAAGCATTTCACACAAGGCGTACTTAATTCATGAGTTAATTACAGATAACAGGAGACCACCCCTCTTGCCATCAGGTTACAGCTGTGGAATATCAAACGCAGACAATACAATACATTATTTAAAAGGCCATCGAAAGTTTGATTGATCTTAGGGAAAGAGTAAACGATGACAGATCACGATTGTATATACTAAATTCAGCAGGCAGCAGTAACATGTATCATAGATTGAAAAGAAAGGGGATTGGAAACGAACATTTTCGCGTGAAACACTCCGCGTTATAGGGCGTGGCTAAAACTACAAAGGGATTATTTTATAATCAGCATGCTCATTACCTGTCTTGGCTGCCATACAATGTGCGATCACTTTTAATGTTGAATATTCTAAAAAGTAAAGAGAATATAGCTCTAAAAGGTCGACTAAGCAACGCAACCACTATCACTAAACAAACAAATGCTATAAAAGAAGGAATAGCCCTTACTATGAAGTCGTGAGAGGTCAAGGCCCGTGGTGTGTCTAAAAGTATACTAAAGCAGTTTGAAGGACTATACTGCAAACGTTTATGAACAGTAAAGCTTATCCATGGCATGAAACCATACTATATAGCACTTAGATACATAATAACCAAGTCAAGCAATGTCTTTTGCTGTTTAGGCTTCGCAGCAGGGAAAGAGAAAAGTTGACATGGAGTAATTCAAGCTATACTCAACAAAAACTAAAAACAGAGTAAAGACAGCGGACTTAGACAAGTTAGAGCTTGTCAGTGGTGTAAACTTACTTCTCTAGAGTAACCTCCCAGCCTCTGAGTGATCGCTAGTGCATAGGAGAGCTAGAAACAGTTGAAATATAACCAGAGTACGGTCAAAACAAAAATAATCGCGAGCGCGAAATCATAACGCGGAGTGTTTCAACCACTTACACAGGGAGGCCTGGTCGTTTCCAATCCCTTCCTTTTCAATCTATGCATGTATCCCACATGTACGTGGATGTCAACCGTGACAAATACTAAATATAAATACTTAAGGTGACCTTATATGCAGAGGCTGCTGCATAAACGACTATTACCTGCTCTACTAGCCGAGGAAATGAATCAAAGCACTCATTAGTGCCCAAGGTTATTAAAATGAGACACTACTGCAGGATACACTGCACTTCGTAAACCACGTACACTACATATATAAGTATCAAAAGGAGACGCTATGCAGGATACTAATTTTAAATGATACGAAATTCACAACACACTGTTACTCACTGATCTCATTGACGTGGTTAGAGGGACAATCAGTGCACGCATCTATTGTAAGCCCGGCCACACCTGCGTGGATAATACAGAGACAATTTAACAACATTCCTTAAATACGAGATTGTGGCATCTGAGTAATTTTATTGAGCAGGAAAGCTTTGGACCTCTTGCATGGCAATACATGTAGTACCTGTACACCCCCTCAACGCACTGTGTATATAACAAACAGACGAGTATTGAATTTGAAAAGTGAAGAGATATAAAACCGTATTCTTGCAAGAAGAAAACACATTACATTTGTAGACAACTACATCTTTGCACGGGTTAATGGCCCTACCGTGTACATGAAATTGTAAATGGACGCGCATGGATGATTACAGTGAACCCTTAGCTCTAGTGGTATCATCATACACCCTTTATAATACAGTCTGGTACATGGTCCCCAAAGTATCTACAGCAGGTGTACAGACTACACACGAGCCGCAACATACAAATGTATTTACGAGAGCAGCCACCTACATATTTACGTTATGACAATAATATGAATCAGTACCATTCCAATAGAAGAGGGCAACATTAGACCTCACCATTACTATCTCTGCACACATCTCTGAGGAGCAGCTCTGCTCCGGGTGTGGAAAGGGTGTCTTCAAGTCCGTCAATGGAGAAGCTCGCCTTGAGGTAAACTGTCACCAGTGTGGGGTCTGGATGTGTGGGTGGTGAGGGTGTGAGGGCTGAAGGGGTGAGGAGGTGGAGGTATCCACCAAAATTGGAAGAATGGAGTTTTTGAAGATGAGTAGAATCTTCCTTTTTTAAGTACTGCATGGAGATGATGATGAGTGTGATGCAAGAGAACACGTATTACCTATAACTCCTACACTGCTGCAACACCAAAAAGTGTATCTTAAGAGAGGCATGGACTGTTCCCAAGCAATTCGATGGGCTACACTATGGTTATAACTCACCTCCTGGCTGTAGTATAGTACTCTACCCAGTAGATCCAGTCTAGTTGGTGACTGACTCTCTCTACTCAGGCTAGGCAATTTCTCACCCATACCTTGTGATGCTGTGAGGGGAAGACTGGTGACACTGGCCTGGAGGATGTAACAAAAAGACGGGAGAAAAGCCGAGAAGGTTGTCTGGGGAAGGAGGGGTTACAGGTAGTGAGATACGATTAACATACAGTAGACTCTCGTTAATCCGGCCACCCTTAGGACAGTGCGGCTTGGCCGGAATAGCGAGGTGGCCGCATTTCAGAAAATAGCCGCGGCTAAAAAAACGACCCTACCTCGAAATCAAATGACTAATTTTGCGACTGCCTCGAGGATAATTAATTATTTATTATGCTCTCTATTTTATCGCCAAACCACACCCAAAATGTCATATCTAGTCGTAAAAACGTACATGTATTAAAATGCTAGTTTGCGGCAGCCAGTACTGGCCAGTATACGGAATAGCGAGTGGCTGAATTTCAGGGTGAGTTTTGTAAAGTAAATATCTAGCTAGCAATTTGTGCCAAACCAAATGGCCAGTATATCGAGGTGGCCATACTTCAGAGAGCCGGATTAGCGAGAGTCTGCTGTACTACCATGTTGTGGAATAAATTACTGACAATGCAGATCGTTCAAAAGTACAATGTTAACTGGGAATAATCTGAGGAGTTCGGTAACGATCACGTGCACCAGCTAGTGTTGCACGGTTGGTCATTGGAGACTGAAGGCAAATGTACATGTGTTTCTCTGCATGGCTACTTTGAATACAAAGCGTTCAGTATAACCAAACAAATCCCCAGCAATTCCCTCCATTCTGACAAGTTAATCAATGCCAGCCAGTACAGTACGTGCAATCTATATACAGCACCGCTGAACTATACTTTACCCTATAGTCTAGCTAGCTAATCCTGCATGGTCCAACCAGACAACAGACACAGCTATTCAGGTGACGTAAAGCAAGGTAGCCATTATTTTTGGTAACATGAGCAGAAACTTTAGGAATGTCATGTGAGCGAGGACGCATGTCCAACCTCTTCATGCATAATTAAATTGTGTTCTTTAGGCAAGGATCATCAATTTAATACATACACTTTAAGCAAGGGTAAAGATCATCAAAATATAATTCTGAACGTGTCATATGGACTCAGCATGCATCCAGTTTACTTGGCTATGATTGGTATTTACCTGAGAGTTACTGACTAGTGGTGACAGTGGTGGGTAGAGCTTGAGGGAGGAGATCAGCTCAGGACTCCTGCACGGGGGTGAGATGACATCATCATGTACAGACTTTTAAAAGTACCCCATGCATAATAAATTATAGTGAACACGATTTATGGAAGTGGTGGCACAAAAGGTAATTTTATCCAAGTGCTTCTCACAACACACACACAGCACACAATGAACAGAACAAAGAATAAGAAGATTAATACTGCATGGTGTGACCTAAGTTTTGCATGCATGTACATGTAGGTCTCGTAGATTGCACAACTGAAAAAGTATTCCATACATGCGTGGCATTAAACCAAGTAAATGCATTAATACGCACGTGATTGAGGAATAAAAGACTATGTGAGTTAATTGATCTGAGATTACCCTTGTTCTGTTTGAAATAGTCTTAAAAATCAATGCAGTCCAAACTATTGATTATTTGTAACAGTCCAAGTATGTCCTTCTAATCAGTATTAGAGTGATAGCCAATCAAGTTGAGGCATGAGGTACATGTATTGTATGCTTCTGTCCAGCTGTTATAGTGGAGCTGTCCCAACAAACAGGACCCACCCACCTTTCAGCTCGTGGGTGGTGTTTTCTGGGACTTGAATTATAAACTCTTGCTAATTTTAAACAACATGTTTTTCTATCAAATTGCTGGTTGGGGATTCCTTCAGCAAAATTAGCTTGTTAAGATCATTCATTATGACCACACACACACTCACCTAGTGTTGTTGGCTCTCCTGAGTAGCTTGAGGTCGGTGAAATGGACTACCTCCCTCTCTCCTGTTTCCACTAAGCCAGACCTGCATGGTGATGTGAAGATGTGAAGAACTGTTATCATACATTTTATGTACATGAAGACTATAGGTCTTGGTACATGATGCTATAATAGTTAGACACTGTTTTGGAGATATCTATGGGATTTAGACAAAGGCATGTACTGATTTAGTATCCCGAGCATAGCTGCCTCATTTCGTCTTTTCATTTTTTGCTGCCTTCTATTTATGTTGAGTAGAGAAAGAAAAGGGGAGGAGGCCTGGGAACGAGCTGGGTACAAAAAAGACGGTCTGTGTGTTAGCTGCCATGCTGAAAGGTCAGTTTCTCCTGCCCCTGCTACGAAGTGTATACCGTATAGCGCGAAATTTTTGAGGCACTTATATTTCGTGGAATATGGCCTCTAAAAGCATTTCGTTGCACAATGTTCGTGTTATGGCTGCATGCTTACCGGAAGCCATGCCTTTAATCTTTGTACGTTATAGCAGATAATTCTAATGAACAATTTTCGTGTAGGATTGCTAACCCACGAAATCCGCGAAAATTTTGCGCTATACATGTACGTACGGTATATGCAAGCTACAGCTCCAAAGTTAGCTATAGCTAGAGCTAGGATATAAGACAGTACGTTTGTAAGCTGTCATGTTGAAAGGTCTGCTCCCCCTGGCCCTGCTACGAAGTTTTACAAAGGTGTATATGCAAGTCACATAGAGCTTTAAGGTTTAATAAATCCTCTAAATATGGTGTAGGCTAGCCTCGATTCCAGGCCGCTCTCAATTGAGAAAGACGGCCTGGTATACACTGTCTGCGCATGCGTCAATTGCCCCAAAATTCTTGGGGATCGAGATATCTTAGTAAATTAGTCAGTATATTCACTATTATGATGTCATTGCACAAATCACAGCAGTTTTAATAAGCTACTTACAACATTTATGACCTAGACTAATGACTAGTTTTGTTTTGATGGCTTCTACTTCTGTTGTGCTGTTTCAAGCTCTCTCCAGTCTTCTTTTGTACTGTGGTACATGGTAGAGTGGTGGGCGTTTTTCTGTCAGTACCTACCGCTCTGGCAAGTCTACTTGCTTCCAGACGCTTGTTTGATGCCATAATTATCAGTAAGATCAGTGCTCCTTGTATGAGCCTAGAGTTGTGATGGCGATTTCTCTCTCTTGACACTAATAGTTTAATCAACCACGTAGGTGACCATAGTACAAAAGATAAATTACAAAGAGATTTACTAACAATTAAATTTACTATTGAATCTACCCACGCGCAAACAGTGGTTACCAGGTCCTCTAGTGAGAGGGGCTGGGATCGAGGCTAGGTGTAGGCATATTAGTAGGAGCAGCTAGCATTGAAGAGTATAGTTCAAATTCAAAGTTACTGCACATGCAGCGCAGCGTTAATTCAGAATAAATTTGAATTTGAATTACTCTCAGTATACAACTCTTGTGGGAAGCTACACCAAAGGTATAGTACAGCTCAATACCAGAGGAGGTCCGACAACCGTGCGCCTAGCATTAATATTTGCTGAATCTAAAAGTTGCCTTTACAGATGTTGTTAGAGAGAGTTAGAGCTCCTATTACTAAAACTATAGACCTAACAATACAAGACAGAGGACTAAGTCTAAGAAGAGTGCAACACGTACATTGTACATCTAAAGGCAAGTTTTATGCTGATTCAGCAACAATTAATGTTCAGGCGCACGATTGTCGGACCTCCTCTGGCTCAACACATGATGTTCATGGAAGGTACTCTTTTAAAGTTGCTGTCATGATTCATGTGAAAGGTCTAGTGTGAACAGACCACAAAACACTTGAGACTTGAGAGTCACCACCCAGAGTATCCTCGATTCCAGGCTGCACTGAAGATGGGCCTGGTATCGACTGTTTGCACATAATCCTCAGAAACTGGGGACTCCGTATCCTCGTATAATGCTTAGTAAAACAATGACGTCACAACGAACGGAAGTGGATTGAAGAAAGTGGATAGAAGTGCGATTGTGAAGGTTTCTAGCCAGTGTGATAGCATTCTAATAGCCTGCTAAAGACCCACAGCCTGTAACAGTGTGGATTACAATCGCCTGAACAGAGGGAAGACTGACAATAGCCTAATGGACAGGCCACGCCTATCTGACACTAACCTTGGTGAAAGTCTACATGTAGACTCTATCAGGTAGCTGCTGTAACCAAAATTAATGTACAGCTTTGTCTCTAGCTACATGTAGCTAGCTAGCTATATATTTATGTGTATGGCTTCAGGAGTGCATTATATAAATTGTATATTCATGCACTCATGATGGCTATGCGCATGCGTAAGCGAGGTATACGGTAGTGTGTTTGTGTGTCTCTGTGTGTGTGTAGACTGCTACAGCTGTTCAAGGATCAATGAAGTGCAAGTAAGAGTTTCTATAGGCTTCTAGTCATGTTTTCTTGGATTTTAATTCGTGGAATTGCAAAATAATGCTTCGTTCTCGAGTTATGCCTAGTTTTGCTTACTTGGAATGCCATTGCTGCCTTTTCAGAAGAGCACGTTGCCAAAGTTTTTACTGAGTGTTGGTACTCTACTTAGGGTTAGGCTGACTAATGGGTACTACATGTACCTGATTTTTCCATGTACGTACTACTTCAAAAAAAGGGATAATAAGCTGTTCTCTTAACAGTATTGTCATTACACCTTCAAGAGCAAACGGTAGCAACAGAGTTTGCCCCTACAGCTTAAAATATAAAGTCCAAAATAAAATGCATAATGGGTAGAGGAAGTCAAACATACGTACATGAATCACAACAAGTTTTGTATAACGGCCAGTGCTGGCGTGATATGAAAAAAATGCAGGACGAAAACACTAAACTTGTAGTGATCATTCATGTACAGTGACCCTCTAAGTATAAACTACTGTGGCAAATCCCCGAACAAGAGTAACGTATTCACCTACCATTCACTCTCGAGCTGCTGCGGGAGTTGTATCTCAGAAAACAACCCAGCTGCATCACAGAGGAGCAGGCACCAGGTGAACTTTGACCCTCTGATCTTGTTGCTGTATGACAGAGTCCTTTGAGCTGTAGACGGTCTGTGGAAGACACATTGTACCAGTACATGTGCATACATACATGTAGTAACTGACCGATGGCGGGAAACTACAATTTCAGATGAGATGTACACACCACCAAAAACAAATTTACATGTACTAAGTCGATCAGGGATTAATGTTCACTCCTATCAATAATCACATGAAATTGCGTCTACAGGAGAGTTGAAAAACAGAAGTGGTCCCCTCACAGACAATAGCCAAGGGCTGGACAACAACTTCTGGAAGGAAATCCTATAGAAACCTTCCTTGCCAGAATTAGAGCTGCCTGAAACTACCAATTCGATCAAAACAATCGATGTACATGTAAGCAAGCAACTGCCTATATAGTAGAACTGCTAGCTTTCCTTTAGTCGCAACTTGATACAATGTGTTGCAAGGGTAATATCAAGGGCGTATAAAAGAAGAGAGGGCATGCAACTCCACTATCAGTACACGTAGCTAGCAGAGTTTAAAAGTGGGCGGAGGAATGTGTGCATTTGCATGAAGTGCTAAAAATAGAAATTTACTTTCATGCACAGTCATGCACATTCAACCGCCCACGTTTGAACTCTGCTCATATAGGAGTTGCATGCCCTCTCTTCTTTTATACGCCCTTGGTAATATCTTGGCTACAAGTGGTAGTTTAAATTCTCCTCTTGCTTATCGAGATATTAGAACAAGTTTGGGGGGGTTTATAGCTATCAAATATCGGTATGTGCATGCACAATTATCAGCAACGTATCAATTAAATAATTTTTGAGAAATTTTAGGATTTGCACATGCTGATTTTGATAGCTAATCTTATATACACAAGATTCAATGCAAAGCCATTTATTTACACTCACTGTTTGTCTTTGTGATCATTCTGTACAGTCCTGATTAGCTGTTGCCTCTTCCTCCGATACACTCGCACCACCCTCCCTGTGACTCTTCCCACCATCCCGCACTGGGCATGCTCAATAGCGTCCAACAGTAGGGTGGGAACCTCTGGAAGGCAATTGGTGGCCTGGACCGATGATGCAGTACTAGTTGGCAGGGGAGTGGGGTGCCTGTCCTTCGCCGGCATAAGTAATAAAGACTGTGAAGATTAAATAACACAAGTCAAGAACTTGAGTGTGAAATAAAAACTGTACAGTATTATTAGATGTAGCAATTGCTATTATAGTACAGTGTACATCTGTAGTTATACCACACTTATGTCACCACTAATTGATCTCATTGGTCAACAGCTGTAGGATATATAGAATATTAGCATACAGCCCCAGGCATGCACAGTTTTTCAAGTTGTTTTTTAGTTTTTTCATTTGTTCAAGAAGTAAGCAAAGAGAAAAGAGCCATGCTTGACAGTACTAAGACTCAAAGCGACGGCAGAAACAAGGAAGGTGCTCTCCAATTGGCCAACAAGATGGCTAAGCTTCCATGGGTCCATGGGCGCGGTTTAGATACATTTTATCCAAGGAGAGCTTGCAACTCCAGTAGGGGACGTCGAATGGTCAAAGCTTGGACCAAGGAAGCTCTTGAGCATCTGTAGGAGTCAACATGTTGCTCAACTAGCTCTTTAACGGCTGCAAAATCCGGCATAGTCTTGTTCTTTTTTGCAGTCTGCATCGCGATTGAATTGTTGCTAGGGGGAGGTCCTTTTATAGTGCTACGGTCACGTGGTATAAGTCAGATATGCCACACCTACTCGGAGGATATGCACCCTATATATCCTCCGCTACCGTGGTTACATACCCCTCGGCTCCGCCTCGGAGTAACCACGGTAGCGGAGGATATATGGGTGCATATCCTCCTCTTAGGTGTGGTATATCCTATACGTAATGGTACTGTACATGTATGTAAATTCATAAACACAAATCTCATGATTGTAATGCAGGTCAGTCACGTGCACCCCACCCACTCTGTACACAGTGCATGTACCTTGACTGGTGAGAGTGTGAGTGCACTGCTGTCTGGTACTGGTGACGTGAGGTGTGAGGAGACAGAGAGAGAGCCCCTGAGCTTACAGGGGTCAGGGGAAGTTGGCATGGTCAGTGAAGGGGTGTGTCCCAGGGCTGACAAAACAGGCACAAAGCACTACCTCTTGGGAGGGGGAGGACAGACTCAAACACTGCCTGCAATCATATTCAAACAAAATGTACATGTAAAACAGTGCAGTCATGAGATTTGGTATGAAACTTCCACATTGGATATGGCAAGCTATAACACTGAGCACTAAGTTATAGTTATCGACTGGTTGACTAGTAATTATGGCTTATACACAACCAATGTAGCCCTCGGCATTGGTTGTGTATAAGCCATAATTACCAGGCAACCAGTCAACAACTGATTTATAAACAGCAAAAATAGTAAAACAGTCATTTGAACATCAGTGGAGACAGTCAAGCTTGCTCTCACAGCCACTTCTGCCTCAGAATATGCAGTTAGAACAGTTACAGCTGTCAGGTATGAGAGCTAGCTACTTCTCCAAGTAGCTAGGTTCTACAGGAAGCCATAAACTTTGACCAGACCCGCCCACCAATATCAGCAGCTGCCATTTTGCATTGGACATGTCTACAACACTGCACTGCACTGTACTCCTTAGCCTCGATTCCAGGCCGCTCTCAATTGAGAAAGACGGCCTGGTATACACTGTCTGCGCATGCGTCAGTTGCCCCAAGATTCTTGGGGATCGAGATATCTTAGTAAATTAGTCAGTATAATTATTGTATATTTTACAATGATGTCATTGCACAAATCACAGCAGTTTTAATAAAATAACACAGCTACTTACAACATTTGTGACCTAGACTAGTGACTAGTTTTGTTGTGATGGCTTATACTTCTGTTCTGCTCTTGCTCAAGCTCTCTCCAGTGTTGAAAAGTCAGGTTTTGTCTTCTTTTGTACTGTGGTAGAGTGGTGGGTGTTTTTCTATCAGTACCTACCGGCTCTGGCAAGTCTACTTGCTTCCAGACGCTTGTTTGATGCCATCTCAGTAAGATCAGTGCTCCTCGTATGATATGAGCCTAGAGTTGTGATGGCGATTTCTCTCTCTTGACACTAATAGTTTAATCAACCACGTGGGTGACTATAGTACAAAAGGTTAATTGATAAATTACAAAGAGTTTTACTAACAAATCCACCCACGCGCAAACGGTCTCTAGTGAGAGGGGCTGGTTGATCTCATTGGTCAACAGCTGTATGATAAATAGAAAAATAACATACTGCCCCAGGCATGCACAGTTTTCAAGGTGTTTCTCATTTGTTCAAGAAAGTAAACAAAGAGAAAGGAGCCATGCTTACCGGTATTAAGACTCCAAAGCGACGGCAGAAACACAGAAGCTGCTCTCCAACAAGATAGCTAAGCTTCCATGGGTCCATGGGCGTGGTTTAGATACATTTTATCCAAGAAGAGCTTGCAACTCCAGTAAGGCACGTCAAATGGCCAACGCTTGGACCAAGGAGGCTCTTGAGTATCTATCTGTAGGAGTCGACCTATTTCCCAACTAGCTCTTTGATGGCTGTAAAATCCGGCATAGTCGATCTTGCTCTTTTTGCCGTCTGCATCTTGTTGCTAGGTCCTTTTATAGTGCTGCGGTTACGTGGTATAAGTTAAATATACCACACCTACTCGGAGGATATGCACCCCATATATTCTCCGCTACCATTATTGCATACCCATCGGCTACACCTCGAAGTATCCACGGTAGCGGAGGATATATGGGTGCATATCCTCAGAATAGGTTTGGTATATCCTATACTTAAAGAAGAAGCACATTTGAATGAAACAGAGCAGCAACTAAAAACGTTAAGACATCTATATAAATAGTGCATGCATTTCCCAACATTCTCACCATGGAGGGTGTATCCTGACTCGACTACCAGTCCTCAGATTGAGGCTCTTGGCACATTGCAGAGAGAACAGCACTAACAAGCTGCTAGACCGTAGATACCTCAAAATGGCTGCCACGTACAGGCTACTATTTTAGAGTGGCTTCTATTGCACGAAGATGGGCTGTACAGAGGCTACTATTTGAGTGCACCTTTATACAAGAGCGGCGTCTGATCAAGCATATATACAGTATTAGAATACATATACTTACGAAAGTGTACTCCCTCCCACTCTACCGACATCACTCTCTTGTAGAGTCTTGACTCTGTGCTCCCAGAAGGTGACCTCAACCCCTTCTCTCTGGACCACTCTCCCGAGTTGCTCTGACCCTCCACGTACCGACGTCGTCTTCGACGACTGCCAATCTGGGAGTTCATTCACATACAAACATTATTACACATGTACATTCACATTTATGTCTAATGCCAGTGTCACACCCTTTTATTAAGTAATATTTATATCACACTTAGCTAGCAATAAGTGTTTTAATGTGTACACCAGCATTAAAATACGTTGGATATATATAGCTAAGTGATGGGTGTCATTGGCTGTAGGTCACATGATCAGCAATAAGCATTAATACATGCAGTGTGCTGAGGCCATGTGTGCACAGACAGTTATGCTTGACGGTACAGTACAGTGTACATGTACATATATCTCGTACATGTATAGTGTCAAAAGCTACTCCTGATAAATTAAGTGCAATGGGCTTATTCTGAACTTAAGACAGAAAAACATACACAATCGCAGTTATTAACTGCTCACCTTCTTGGCCGAGTCTAGAGGTGTCTTGATGACACTGCTGAGATCACTCTCCCCCACACTGGTAGCGTCAGTATCCAGAGAGACTCCCTTAAGCCAGTCACTAGTTTTAGGCCGACAGAGAGTGTGGTCAAGATTTGCCTCAGGGGAAATGGGAGGAGTGAAGTGAGAAGCTCGTCATCAGTTGAGTGGAGGGTGGGCTTGTGAGTGGGTGGAGTGTGGAGAGTGGAATTGGGGGAGTATAAGGTGGGGAGAGGGTATCATCATCACTGGTGTGGTTGGACTCGAAATCACTGATAAATCCATAGCCACCTAAGAAATTAAATACATATATATGTACGTACGTAGGCTATACGGTTGTTATTTACATATGGAAATGAAATTAATTGTTAGTGTCGACACATAAATCTAGGGTACATGTACATGTAAGCAACACCAAATCCTCCACGCAACACCAAACCTTCCACGCAGCATCTGACTACTCCACTCAAGGTACAATCCGCAGTGCAATGAATAATATGTACATGCATGTGCGTACATGTATTACACTCACCACGTCGCTCTGCTGCCGTGGTGTTGATGTGTGTAGCAGGTCCATAGTCCTCCTCCACTTGTTAGCTCTGTCCACAGTGCCCTCCACCACTCCATCAGTAGCTGCTCCATCACTGTCAGTCACTATGTCTGCACTGTCAGAATGTGCCACATCTCTCAGGTCATTGTCACTGTATGATTCAATATCGGAGGATTCGAAGTTCTCCTCCACCTCATCCAGCCCTGGCCACTTCACTTCAGAGAGCAATTGGTTCCAGTCATGTGACCCTGGGGAAGGATACATGCGGTTACATGAATTATTGAACAAGAGAGCAGAGCTCGGTACATTACATTTATTTTAGAAAAACTGGTCCTTCCGATACGATTAGAGAAACAGTTGGACAGTTAGTTATGAGTGAAGACGGGCAAATGGAGAATGAAGTTACCTTTTTTAGCCGTTTTCCTGCTTGTCTTTGGACGGTCTGGAGGGCGAGGCAAGGGGGTCAGAGGTCGAGGGGTGATCAACAAGTGCAGACTGTATGAACTTGGAAACATCTTGTGTACGAGGTTGTTCTTTTCGAGAACTGTGTCTCGTTTTTTTCACAAACAACCTGGAAACCTGTACATTTAGCACGGTTTACAACTATTACGATATAGTCATTATTCCCTTAATCTAGACCGTATATCGGAGGCCGAGGGCAAAATCATAAGTACAAGGCGAAACCATGTCCATGGTTGATGGTTTTAGAATTATGAATCATCAATGCAGCAGAAAGAGGGGGGGGTAATATCATGCTACAAAATATTGCAATGAAACTATCAAATAAATGTACCCTAGCTGGTCCCGTGCGCTTACAAAACTATAACAAAATTAATGATTTGTAATGTGTGTTCAAGACTAGTCTCGCAAATCCCACCCCTTCATCTGAGCGGGTGAAGGGGTGGGACTTGCGAGACATGGCAATGTCTAAATTACAAGATAATAACTTAATTGTAATTACATGTAGGTACGCAAACTACAAGCCCGTAATGATTAATGGTTTATGTTCATTACAGAGTAAACATTTATGAGCTAAAAATATAGCATAACATCGCTGCTTTACCAGCAGCTAGCAAGACTTTTTCTCTAGCTTTAGAAGTTGCTGATCTATTGTTCCCTGCTTGTATAATTGCATCAATCGTTTCTTGTTGGTAGCCTAGTGAAACAATTTCAACAGTCAGCTAGTCCTATGGTATGTTACTGACCAACCACTATTAGAGTCTACTCTCACCCTCAAATGAAGGACTGTTCAGATTCATTGATTTTCTCCAGTTTCTCCTCTAGTCTGGCCACGCCCTCCCATACTTCGTATATGCAAAGAGGCTGGAAATCGAGACTATTTCTCCTCTTCCTCTGCCAGCCACACCCCTCTTTCTAGTGCTTTTCCAGGGCAGAGGGGTGGGACTTGCAAGACTACTCTCATGCAAGATATTAATAGGTCGCCTGAGCTTGTATGCTATAATTCATTTTACGTTAGCATGCTTTTATAAATAGGATCTACTCTAACTCTGATATGAAGTGCCTGGAACTGCTCACCAGTGTCCTCACCAATGATTACTTCACATTATTCAAGTTCGTTGTCCCTTTGGCCCTCACTGATGTCATTGCTGACGTAGGAGAGCAGGTGATATTGTTGTAATAACTGCCTTCTATTAATACTATACTCAGGTACATTAAATACAACAACTCCTTGCTCAGTACCGTAATTGATGTAATTACAGCGCCAAAAAAACCCATTCCTGAGTGCAGTGGCGCATAAAAAAATTGCGTTCAGCCCAGCTGGTGCTTATGTTCTACTATATATACTATAGACTTTTTAGAGAAAATGAGCGTGGTCAATCTCAGTTTCACTTGCATGCTAGGTTCAACAGGGTCAAAAGGTCAAGGATAATAACACTAGAGTGCATGCTGCATTTCTGACCTTTGGACCCAATGCGTTAGTACTTAACATGCATACGCAAACTGCCTTTTAATCGTTTGAAGGCATATTAATACAGTAGACTCTCACTATTCATGCTCTCTGAAGTACGGCCACCTCGATATACCGGCCATTTGGTTTGGCATGAATTGCTAGCAAGATGTTTACTGCACAAAACTCACCCTGAAGTACAGCCACTTGCTATTCCGTATACTGGCCAGTGCTGGCTGCCCCAAAGTAGGTTTTTGATTACGTTTATTACGGCCGGATATGACGTTTTAGGTGTGGTTTAGCAGATAAAATCTTAAATAGAGAGCAGAACGATTCATTTCCTTCATTATCCTCGAGACAAGAACTATCTATACAGCTTTCAGCAGCAGCTTGGTGCTCTCCACAATTTGCTGCCTGAGCATGTCTTTGTTTGCATTCTTAATAGCAGAGCCATGGAGAAGAACTAACGTTCCTTCTTTTTTGCCTCCACCACGCGAGCATGCATGCACTCTCTAAATGCACCTCTCTACAAACGCACCTCTCTGAAAAATGCACCTCACTGAGAAACGCACCTCTTTGAAAAATGTACGGTAATCTCTCTATACAAAACACACCTCTCTAAAAAAATTGCACCCCTATTTCTTTAAACACACCTCTGCATAAAAAACAGTAGTTCCTCTTTTTTTAAAACGCACCTCTACTTTTTTACTGCTACTTTTGGCGGTAATCACCTCCCATAAAAGGTGTCCTAAGATGTCATATAATTCGTCACATAAGAAAGTAGGTCTACATGTATTAAATGAAGTAAGGCCAGACCAAATTGATTAAGTCACGCCATATGAGTCGTTAGTTTCTCGTCCTCTGCCCTCTTCCTGTCATTGCTAGTCGTTTCATTAGATGAAATTGCTTGGTTACGGTAAACTGTTTGCTCATTAATTATTCATGAGCTAGATCTAGTGATTGTGAGCAGCTAGAATAAGCTGAAAGTCCGGCTGAAACGCAGTAGTTATTTTATGGCTCAAATATACACTTTTACTAGGTTTACAGTCTACTGTAGCTTCACTATTATATGCAGGGTGGCTCGAGAGATATTTTGAAAAAAGGCTACTAAAAGCTCATAAGAGGCTGTTTTCCTTGGCTCTGACCGCCATTTTAAGTGGAGTTAGTCTACATAATTATTTTGTGAGAGTTTCTTGGCCTGGAAAGAAAAAAACGCTTCGAGCCGCCCTCCAGAATAGTAAGAAGCATCATATAAGAAGCATCATATAAGAAGCATCATGTAAAGCAAGAACACAGAAGTTTAAAACTAGAGCACTAAAGTGCAAACCCTCGGCTGGTGACATGATAATAAAGAAACCAGAAGAGTGATTAATGCAGTGCATGTAGCATGTATGACTAGCACAGCAACTCAAGAGCAATAAAACTAAACCAGACTGGAGGCATGCTGAAACATTGAGTGGTACATGTCACATTAGACATACACTGTGGACTGGGATCACAGCAAAGAAGCCTGTTTAGAGAAGTATGGCTCCTGCCAGGCTGGAGTATAGGATCCAGTGTCAGCCAACAACCAGTCAAAATTTTAGCTTTCTACTATCTTATTCAATTGTTCCTGGTACGGATCACTTCAGCTGCAACTACGTAATCAAGGCCACGTGTAGCTATAGCTAGCTGCAACGTGCAAGTTCAAGCTTCTTAGCTTTTGCTCGACAATAAAGCTTTAACATCAAAATCTGCCACTATTTAAACGAAGATATTGTTCTGTGAAGGCTATCCATGCTGTAAACGCAGCGCTGTGGTACCCAGGTGAGTAGATATACCTGTGACAAACAAACAAACAGACCAACAGACTACTATACCCGTGGCCGCCCACGCGCACCTCGGGTAATGACTACTATAGTTTGTGTTGTTTCTAGTAACTTGATGATCACTCAGAGCTTCCACTGGAAGATCTTTTAAAGACTAATGCTTGTCATACAGAATGATACACTAATATATTTGTCATGTACATGTATGTGCTTCAAACTTCTATCATGGCATTTATATAGTTTCACAAAAATCATTATAAGAAAATCATGAATATTCATGAGCAAAATTTAATGGTTTACCGTAACCTTAAAGTGCATGTTGAATTTTTGTGATTCTTTAATGAAATTCATCGATGATGTCTCGAGCTTATAATATTTGTGATAGTAAGGTCTCTCGAACTGCAATTCTTTCTTCCTCTTCAATTCGAGTCTTTTGACAAGCTTCGTCTCACTTGTTGTCGAACTTCCCCTAGCCTTGCCAGCAGATGGTGTATTTGATATGGCGTAGGGAACGCCATTGCCGTCGCCGTTGTTGAGCTGTATCAGTTTCATCCATTAAAAACATGTAATTGATAGAACAAAATTAATGATCGTCACACTAAAAAGCTTGAAACGATCGTGACACAAACAGACAGCTGGATATTCGGTCATATATCCTGTCACTGACCCTTCTCTGCAGTACTCGCTACTATGGGACCAGCCTCAGGGCTCTCCCCAATAACCCGTGGCGCCGCGGCTTAATAATTCTGGTCTCTCTCTGCCTCTGGTCATGCATGTGTTCTGTTGCATGTGATCAAACTGTTCACGTGCACCGATTAGAGCAATCTGACAAGGAAGGTTATAATGATGCGGTGCAAATTTTGAATGCGGGCAGACGACAGGAATCAATTAATGTAGTTACGGTGCATGGGCTTAATATGTATGAAACAAAGAGCAGTTTACCATAACTACCCCTCCCCAGTTCCTGAACAGGAGTCTGGCCAGCTCTGTGAATGTCGTGGACACTCTGGCTGCATTCGGTTTAGCCTATGTCTTTGTCAAGCTCTTCGTTGGGATGCTACAAGAGGTCAAACAAGTGGGTGTGGTCTTGGTACACGACCGGCCAGGATTTCACAAGCTACTGCTCTGTGTGGTTGTCATGGGAATTGGTGTCACTATAATCATTGTTGTGATTGGTGAGCATGCCATTAACTTTACACGTTGACTATTGCCAGCGCGGCCTTTGAAGTTTCTAAGTGCGTTTATGTTTACCAATTTCCAACTCTTTATCTGTACGTTGTATTGACAATGATACAACTAGTGTTCAAGCTGGCGCTGTGCTAATGCCTCTCGCCATGTTTTTGCTTTCACTCTAAAGTATTAGAGTGTTATTAGTTTCTATAATGAATTTTATATTAAAGTTAGCTTATCTATATAAAGTCACTGAGAAGAAAAGACTTATTTACATGCATCTATTGTTGTTATTTATTGTATTATGTGGCTTACCAGGACCTCAAGAAAGAAGAAAATTGATTCTTCCAGGATCTGTAGTTCAGTGTATATAATATCTAAGAAGAAAAGACCTGTGTACATGCATATTGTTATCTATATATTGTTATATGGTAGTGTTTTGTGGCTTGATTCTGCCAGGAGGATCTGGATCTGGATATTATTTTCTCACACGTGGGGAATGAGCGCGCATGCGCATTACATCCATATAGGAATAATTAAAGGGTGTGTCCAATAATGGCTACTGCTAGCTAGCTGTTTTAACAGATATTTTCTGAGTATTGTAGCTAACAAAAAGCTAGCGCTTGAGTGCAAGGCTAACTCATATGTTGAATAGAAAGTTTGTGCGGACAGATGATGCTATGAAAGATCCTGAAGAGACTGCAACAGCCTTCAATGTGAGTCAAACTAGCCATAACTCGAGAAAGAAGCTTTAGTTTGCTAATCCACGAATCAAAATCCAAGAGAACGTGGCTAGAAGCCTATAGAAGCTGTTAGTTTTCGTCGCATTGTAACCGTTGAGCAGTTATAGCTGGAATACACACACACACACACAGACAGACAGACACACACACAGTCAGCTTTACCGTATCCCTCGTGCGGCTACGCCTCGAGGCATAATTATGCTGCAATAGCTGGTAAAGTCAATGCATGGTTTTCTAGAAAATTTTATCAGATGCCTGGTATTTGTTTTTATTGATGGAGATTCCAGTATTCTACGTTTATATTAGATTTCCCCTTTTCAGCCAAGACTCAGCTGGGGGTGTGGCTAATCAAGGACCTCCATCGCGTGTCAGACAATGTAGCAGAGCTAACGTACACTGCATTTTTCTATCTCTCTGTCTTCCCTCTCATTGATTCCATTGTAAGTACAGGGAGATATGTGTAACGGGTGGGAAACTATACTTCTGTAGTGGTTGAGCTGGCATGAAGTCTTACAAATGCAGGCCCATTCCACCGTTTCTATACATATATACATGTATACATGCACTCCCGGTTCTTGTGTGGTACAGTTGTGTTAATTGCACTGGAAATTATGCCATGCTATAAACTATTGTTTTAATCTCAAAATCCATCAACCCCCGGCCCTCTCAGTCATGGTATCATGGCGGAGTGTTGCTACAGTACAGACACAGCTCTCTAGTCGGGTTTGCTTCATTCGCTGAGATCATGGCTCAGGTGATTATCACTCTACTGTATTTTTCTAGTGTAGTGTTATGTATACGCACAGTCATGTATGTACTAATAATCACTATAACATTGTGTTTCTGTCCATTACTTTGCTTTGATGGTTCAAAAACCACAGTCTGGAGTATATTAGTAAAACCAGTAGGTTTTACATAGGATTGGCAGTGGGTTTGCCCGTGTTTAGCAATATTTCAATTATTTTGACTCATGTTCAAACTGTTCTATCTCTGCAGGGAAAGGCCACATCAAGAAACTGGCTGAACAAATAGTTTATTTAGCCTTTTCTCTCTTTGTATCTCTCATTTCATAATCCATAAACATTTTAATGAATGAATATTTTCATTTTAAAAATTGCACTATTTCGACGTTTCACCGCTCTTTGTCTGACTGACTAAGTAAGTAAGTAAGTAAGTAAGTAAGTAAGTTTCTTGCCCAGCATTTACTCCAAGTACAGCCATCTCCAGGACATTCTGCACAGGGTTTCCAAACGACTACAACCTGGATTACAAAGCGCTTCTTCAGATTTGCGATTGCTTCCACAAGGCAGATGACCTCTCAGTCTCTATTTCTCTTACCTAGACAATTCCGCCATCTTTAATGACTCAGCAATTGCGTTGTGGCCAATAATAATAGATAGGCGTGGCTAATAAACCGTGCGCCTAAAATCAGTGCAGCAGTGCTTTTCCAGAGCCTGAGGTGTTCCTTTTCTTCACACTGTTCAGCTCTAGCTCCCTTTCTCTGACAGGCATGCTATATGCACTGGCTAGATATCATGCTCTTAAAATGGCTGTCATTTAATACTGATTCGCAAATTCAACATAATTATCAAGCAATAAATTATTACTCTAATTATTAGTCCAGAGATATTCGAGAAGATATCTGATTAGTCCTGTCTTCTCTTCTTGTACTGCCTCTTGACGTTCCACTTATGCATGTCATGATACGTAAACTGTACTGAAAAAGAAAGGGAATCCGACTAGAAAAACATTTGCAATGTGAAAAATTGCTAGGATTGGCCAGGGGAACCACAAAAAAGCGTGGGAACAAGAAATCAGACGAGAGCATAACTCCAATCCGTTACAACGTCATGAACATGTACAATACATAGTATATTAAATAATAGACTGTGTTCCAGATCCACCTATCAGCTTCCATCCACCACATCATTCACCAGTACGGTCCGTGCATGTTACTACGCATGGATGGACTGTGTGTACCTGTGCTCAACACTGCATGTATTAGGAACATCAATTCATCACAAATCATCATGATTATGTGCCCCACATTCTAAAATGGATGTATAATAAATATATATAGGGATTGGTCATCACTCCACCAGTAAAAATTGCGTGGCATATTGGCTGGGAAAACATGGGAAAACTACCAGTATACATGTGATTGACGTTGTAACGGATTGGAGTTATGCTCTCGTCTGATTTCTTGTTCCCACGCTTTTTTGTGGTTCCCCTGGCCAATCCTAGCAATTTTTCACATTGCAAATGTTTTTCTAGTCGGATATTATGTATGTTTTGGCCGAGCTTTTAATTGTCATCTCTACCCAATTCGTAGGAAGTGGAATTTCACAGCTTCAATATATCCCCCCTCCCCCTTACAGATATTCTGTGTGGCAGTGCTATTGTACACACCCCTAATATGCAGTGCTCCCATTGTCGTCCCCATAATCTCCGCCTACTGTGGGGTCATCACCCGTTGTGTCATCACTCTAGGCGGGTTCTATAGACTGGTGTATCCAAAGCTCAGCAAGAACACTGTCGTGAGTGGGAATTATATCATGATTTGCTTCTCAATATGTGAGTATTACTGATACGTATGCTGAGATTCTGCCGGATGTGTGTTTAGTATCTTGATCGGGTATAATTGCAAACCCATTTAAGATTGTGTTGATGAGGTGGGTGCTAGCTGTAAATTGTAATGAACTGAACACAGGCTCGTACTCCTAGGAGACCAGGGTGCCGAGTCTATGACAACAAAGCGTTTTAGCTTTACTTATCTTGTGGCCTAATTTTTCCACAGGAAAAGGTAACTATACTGAGGCTAGTCTTGTTCATATCTCCTCTGGTGTTTGTGCTGGGTATTCAGAGGGTGAGTTGACCCATGATCAATCTCCTCGTGGCACGCTACTCCCCTAACGAGTGCCAGGCTGCCACAGCTGTCGCTGTTCTGACAGCAACGTACCCTTTAGGCAGAATGGCTTATGGATGGCTTAATCAGCTCAGAACTGTCTCGCCAACTTTTCAGAAGGTGATTTGTCCAAGATTTGTTTTTCATAGACTAGTGTATGCACTGCAGTACGTCACAATTAAAAAGTTAATGGATAGAACGTGTGCATGCTCCTGTCCTTTTGCATACAGAAGCGAGAAGACAATTCTCGTCGTGTAATTGCTGGAAAAAAAATTGCGATCTTCATCATCGCAACTTTGGCGTTCTCTTTCCTGGTAAGCTATATTGTTCAGGGTGGAATCACAGAAGAATAATTATAAATGCAAGCTTTTGAAAGCTTGCACTTATATACATTTAGAGACCTTGTCAATGGCTTACATGGGGTCAATTTTAAATTTGTTACCTAGACTCCCTGACCACTACATGCACTCCAAACATAATTGTATGGTTATATACATGTATGGTTTGTATACGTATGTTTCTATGATTTTGTGCTGCATTACTAATAGTATGTGATTCAGTTTCTCATGAATGCGCAGTTCTCTCTGTGTGTGTACTGGGTGCCCGGTGTGTCAGTTGCCATCCTGGTGTCAGCAGTGGGCATCCCTCACTACCTTTCCCTGCTCTGTGTCGACCCTCTCAGAGTGTTTGCCTTCTTATGCTTCACTGGTATATTCTCCATGTATGCACGTGTACTGCATGCCAGAGCTGACCTGCATACATGCATGTATATCAACAACCTTAATTGTTACCCAACCATAAAATGCGTGGTTGTTACAAGTTTGTCATGTATATATAATAATACCAAGAGTTCATAATAGACCAAGAATATCGAACTTCCTATATGAGTACAGTAACACTGTGTGGAAAGTAACGTGACATGCACGTGAGCTGCATAACGCTCATTTCCTCAGTCTGAGTTTATTGCGTAATGAAAAGATAGCTGCTAATCTTAGTCCTAACTTTAGCTTTATAGATGATGCAACCCTTGGGCCAGGGATAGCTGAGATTGAAGTAGAGACTGTGTTAGAGCAAAGCAAGCCTAACAGAAAGCGAAGCAGTACTGTCAGCAGTGAAGGTGAAAGCAGTTCCAAAAGAGAAAGGAAC
Source organism: Halichondria panicea (assembly GCF_963675165.1). Lineage (NCBI taxonomy): Eukaryota > Metazoa > Porifera > Demospongiae > Suberitida > Halichondriidae > Halichondria > Halichondria panicea. Next base: position 2,417,151 of record NC_087388.1, read on the forward strand.
AGAAAAGTACTGAACAAGGAACAGAAGCGAATGATACTATTTTGTCTTTGTGATGCTGAAAGTAACGAAGTTAGTTCTTTTTTTGAAGCTAAAGTAAACAGTGAAAAACTGTATTATCCTGTCCTGAAGAAAAAATGTTTTGAGAAAGCATTCAATCTTGTGATTTTTTCATGGATCTGCTCAATTTCTTTGGTGAAGCTTTTGTTCAGATCTACAAATCTTGTGACCAAGGAAAGTTTATGAAGTTCCAGTTAGAGTGGCGCAAAATGTGTAGTAGTATTTTTTGCTTCCCTCAAGTATGGCTATCGAAGAGTCGGGATGGTCTCCTAGACTTCAGCTGAAGACAGATATGGAAAAAATAAGACAAACATGGATTAGTTTTTGTGAAGGAAAAGATGTAAGTGAGTGGAACTGAAATGCTGTGATGATTACCGTATCTGCTGCTGCTTATTACGTTGTTGACCAAATGTCAGCAAGAAATTCGTGATGGAGAGTCTGGAAACCCAATCGAAGAATGTGTTAAAGAAGAAGATTCTGTTTATTACAGGTTTTGTGGAGCAGCGTTGTCAAGCATGCTGCATAGTCGTTACGAAAAGAGAGTTGAGCCTGACAAAAAAGATTATATTCAGCGAGAAATTGTTGTTCTTAGGGGCCATCAAGTGTGATGACAAAAGTCATACAGAGATCGTGGCTTTATCCAGGATTTTAAGTTTGGGGAGGGAGGTTTAAAAATGTGAGGCCACGCCCACTTCCGCTCACCACACCCCCTATATTGTTTGTTGTTGGTGCCTATTAGCGATGTGCTCCTGGCAATGTGCATTGACAGGCAACTCCATGTAACTTGGTATGCTGGTTCAGGGCCGTAGCCACCAACTTTGGAATAATTAAAGGGTGTGTCCAAAGAAATCAAGTTCACAATTAGTTGGGCGTGGCCCGACCGTCTCCCTGATGGGAGCAGGGGCGGATCCAGGGGTGATTTTGAGGGGCTGAAGCCCCCCCCCTTTTGAAAAACTACCTATGTATTGCTAGTCTGAGGTTACAACAATTTTGCCACCAACCTTGTTACTTATGCATCTGCATGTAGACTCACTGACTTAAGAGATGCTAGACAACAGCCAAGTCTAGCTACTAAGAGTATAAAGGATGTAGGCTAGCTAGCTGGACGTACGTACATGCTATAGCTAGAACTAATATAAAAGTGCATAGGTCAACTATTGCTGTTGCTGAGTCAGCTCCTGCAATGTTTGTAGCCTCGATCATATCCTCTCCTAGGCCTTGTGAAGGAGGCTATTAATTGTGCATGCTGTTGAGCTGCAACATGGAGCAGATCTCAGACTTTTTCAGCTAGTTGCAAACCAGCCTTACCTCCTCTCACTCTCAGTGCAGTCTGGGTAGGCATTGTGATTCTTTCATGTAGTACCAAGAGTGCATGAATGTAGATGTAACATCTACAGTATACATCCTTTTGTTGATTAGAACGAGTTTTTTGATTAACTTTTTCATATTCAGTATTCACTTATTAATATGACAGTTCAAAGGTAAAAGTGTGAGCAAATTGTAAAAAAGCAAAAAATTTTGCCTCCGGCGAGGCGGGAGGAGGATACTCCCCCTCCCACACCCACCCCTTGGGTGGCTCCGCCACCCTCGTACGGGGCTTCGCCCCTCTCTACTAGCCCCCCCCTTTCATTTTTCCTGGATCCGCCCCTGGGGAGGTCGGGTTGCAAGCCTATCTGGGATTTGTTCTGCAGCATTATGTAACACTGCCATGAATATTCTTCTTCTCAAGTGGGTGTTAACCGACATGATGACGTGGATAAAAAACCACAGCATACAGCATACTGCATGCGGTTTCGCAACTAGATGCAAACGGAAGTGTAACCAAGCACGTGAAAAATGCTGCAATCTGATAGGGCGCCACTATAGTGGCGCTAGAACAAATCCCAGATAGGCTTGCAACCCGACCTCCTGTCAGGAGACGGTCGAGCCACGCCCAACTAGTTCACAATGGCTACTATAGCTAGCTGTTTTAACATATCTTTTCTGACTCTTGTAGCTAACAAAAAGCTAGCGTTTTAGTGCAAGGCTAACTCATGTGTTGAATAGAAAGTTTGTGCAGACAGATGATGCTATGAAAGATTCTGAAGAGACTGCAAAAGCCTTCAAGGTGAGTCAAACTAGCCATAACTCGAGAAAGAAGCTTTAGTTTGCTAATCTACGAATCAAAATCCAAGAGAACGTGGCTAGAAGCCGCTGTTAGTTTTCGTCGCATTGCAACCGTTGAGCAGTTACAGCTGGAACAGACAGACAGACACACAGACAGACACACAGTCAGCTTTACCGTATCCCACGTGCGGCTACGCCTCGAGGCATAATTATATACTTGTTCTAATATAGTCAGGTTTCTATTGCCGTACTTTTTCTTGTGTAACGGTCTTGTGTAATGGTACATTTCGAGGCATGTCTCAGTAATATTTGCCACTGTGATGAGAGGCAACAACTGACTTGTTACACAAATACTTTGCTCTAGCTGTAGTGTAGTTTACACTGTCAAGCTTACTCCCACTCAAGTGCTTGTATTGAGCGAAGAGGGTTTCTACTGAACTTCCAGACACTCGCAGTGGTGAGATGAAGTAGTCAGGGTATCTCGCAATGAAATCCTTGCAATGTAACTTAAATCCAGTAGTTAGAATTCTTATAATTATTATCCCAAGCTGAAGGGAGAGGTCTTTGGAAACGTATGATGGGTCTGCTAAAATAATAGGGAACACAAGTATAACTTACGACAGTCAAAATAATAACATGACTTTTTTCAAACAATCAAGCCACTTGTTGAAGAATGACATTCCTATGTCTATGTAACACTTGACTATGTTCACTTGTGATTCGGTCATGGGAAAGAAACCCTCTCTCAAAGAGTTTATTACAAGTTTCCACAGAGTATCGAAAGGGGGTGGTGATTGAGACACGTAATGAAAGAGTTCCGTCAAAACGTGTTCCTGCTGCATGTGTTTAATACAGACGATAAAATTTTATTATAATTACGGGTTTACCTGCATGTTAAATAGTTCAAATGTTCACTTTTTACTCAGATCGATCTTAGAAGCACATGGCCAGAACTCTGGTGCATATGTCTACCAAACATCACATGACATACAATAAGTTCTAAGTACATAGGTCATAGGTTAGAGTCAGAGTTTATTAAGTTCATCAGTTCAGCATCTCTGCTACATGCATTATTTTAGCTGGCAAAACATTTAGTTTAGTCCAGGCATCACGAAGAACATAAGACTCTCTCATCTTTAGTATCGCACAAGCGCAGCCAGAGTTACGTCTATCACATTCTCGTTTATACATATCGATTACTGTTTGCCATCCAAACTGAACACTATCCAGGGTAAATGCCTTAGTGCCTCCTCGTTGAGAAGAATAGAGGGCATTAATCATGTTCTTTAGCTATAAGAAATTGGTGTCATAATAAATACATGCAAAGGCTGAGATTTACCTGGTGAGAGGGACAAATAAGCCAGTAAATACTTCTTAAAGGATCGAAAGGATTGGTAAATACTGGCTCAACCTCAGAATCACCACAAGCTCCTCCAACACTGGCAGTGGCTTTGATAACAGAGACATTCGCAGCTGCAGCATCACACACAAAACAACTTGTTTTGAAACGATAAACATGAAACATTCTCAACGACTCTAAAACACACCAGAGGATAAACCAAATTCCAACGATTGTCTTTCTTCCCGGTAGCTATAGAAACATAAGCATGCATGCATGCACGGTAAAATTTAATGGTAAATTAACTCAACTGTTTCACTCTTGATCTTCTTGAAACTCCATTTGTATATGTACACATAACTTCTTCCATATCTTTTTCGAGGATACTTGCACTTTTGGCTAGCAAGTAGTGCCAAAGTAGGCAGTTTTTGGAATCTACTCGGCTTATTGGGTGGCTTGTCCTCCTAACATTTTTGGGATGATAACGAATTACTTCATAGTATTTTTATTGTATGTCTTGATATGTAATCCTGGGCAAAACTTATAGTTGCTTTCTATAGATATAGTCTTAAGAATATCAAGATACTTGTCATCACTGGAAATCAATCCTTTTCCTAACAGTAGTCTTTGCCTTCTTAGACTTAGGAATACTTTCTACAGTTACTAATTGCAACCGCTTTCTACTTTCTATTTCTAATTCTGCACTCTGCATAGCTAGCTAGCTCATAAATAATTGCTCGCACAGAAATATCTCATAGATACGTACGTAGCTAAATTGCACCAACATGTGAGTAGCGTCACAATAAGTCATACAGCGTCATGCAGCTCACGTGCATGTCACGTTACTTTCCACACAGTGTTACTGTACTCCTATAGGAAGTTCGATACTCTTCCTTTTATTATGAACTCTTGATAATATTGCCAGAGCTGACCTGCATAATTATACAGTCATGCATGTACATTGTATATTATTATTATGCTTAGGTTGGTGTAGTTTCCACAGTGCGCAGCTTGGATTGTTTTTTGTGTAGCTTCCTCCTTTCATGTACTGGAAGGATTTGACAATATAATTATTACCGTGTGTATGTGAATCTGTGTGTCTTTCTATATACATGTATAGCTGTCAGCGAAATGACACAGAGACTACTTCATATTCTGTGTTGTATTATAATAATAAAGTATTTATTGTGTACTTACGTATGCATAGCTTTACCACCCTAACTTACTGTGTTCTGTAGTGAGTGTGAGGGCGTCTCTGACTGGATGGCTGACCCTACACAAACAGACCAAGCTCATCGCTCCCAGTGGGTTCATTCGACTGGGCACCAACTTCGCTGTCTTCTTCACTCTCAGGGCTCTCGGGTGCATAATATTGTATTTGCAAATTATGCATAGATTAGACATTTCTAAAAGTGCACTATTATCGCATTTCACCGCAAATGAGTGACTGACTAAGTAAGTAAGGTTCTTGAGAAGCCTTTCCTCCTTGTTACAAGCTCCTCATGATATTCTGCAATCAGTTTCCAAACAACTACAGTCTTGGCCATGGGCAGATTTGCGATCACTTTCACGAGGCACATGACCTCTCAGGCTCGACTTCTGTTACCTAGAAAACTCCGCCATCTTTATGTGACTCTTTGAGAGGCTCAGGGTTGGCCTCAAATCATTATTGCTCAAGAGAGCGGCCAGTTATCGAGAAGCACATCACAAGTACAGACTGAGCTGCTCATAGCTAACTCTGTCCTCCAAGTTATTGTTTTCCCGATTCTCATATGTTGCACTCAGGTAGACTAATACTCTGTGTTCCAAGTTTACCTATTGTCTTTCATATGAGCTCCACAAAATCATTGAAAAACTACCAGGGAAAAAATTGAATGACGTTATAACGGATTTGTTCTCGTCCTTTCTATGCTTTTTGGTGCTTTTCCCCTGGCCAATCCTAGCACATTACAAATGATTATAGTGCACAGTACGTATAGCAACACGTGCACTATAATCACATACTTTTTACATGCCTTAAGGTGACATAATTATTTTCGCAGTATTCTGCTATTTCTGCGTATGAGAGTAAAATCTCAAATATGTGTACTTTGAGCAGATATTGGAAAATGCAATGAATCTCATAACTCGAGCACTAAAGTGCAAACCCTTGGCTGGTGACACGATTATAAAGAAACATGCTGTGCATGTAGTATGTATGACTGAGCTGTCTAGCAGCAACTCGGGAGCAATAAAACTAAGCCAGGCCGGAGGCATGCTGAAACATTGATGGTACGTGAGATACAGCAATTAATTTTTGTACAACACGTGCACTGTAATACCTTTTTACATGCCTTAAGGTGACATACTTTCGCGTGTTAGTTTATACGCGGGTATCAACGTGCAAGTTCAAGCTTTGCTCACTTTTATTCGACCATGAAGCTTTAACATCAAAATGTGGACTAGGTCCTAGTCTAGGATCACAGCCTGGAGTCTCAGACTCCTGTAGTATGTCAGAGTCAGCTAACAGTGCAACAGACCAGTCACAATTCTAGCTTTCTATTGTAGTGACCCTTTTCATTGTAGTGACCCTTTTCATTGTAGTTAGCTGCCAACGTGCAAGCTTCTTAGCTTTTGCTCACTTTTATTCGACAACAAAGCTTTAACATCAAAATCTTCCACTATTAAAACTAATAACTTGTTGTGTAAAAGCTAAACGCAGTGCTATGACATCTGGCATCCAGGTAAACAGACTCAAAAATTATAAACAGACAAACAGACAAACAAACTAGAGCACTAAAGTGCAAACCCTCGGCTGGTGACATGATTACAAAGAAACCAGAGGAGTGATAATACAGTGCATGTAGTGATGTTATCATGTATGACTTAATTAACTGTCTAGCACAGCAACTCAGGAACCAGACTGGACCCATGCTGAAACATTTGAGAACAGGGTTTTAGTGGCACATAGATATATGCACTGTGGACTAGGATCACAGCAAAGAAGCCTAGAGTCACAGAGAAGTATGGCTCCTGGCTACATGGATCCCAGAGTCAGCTAATAGGGCCAGTCACAATTCTAGCTTTCTATTGTAGTGACCCTTTTCCATTGTTCTTGGTACGGGATCAACTCAGAGGAGGTACGACAGGTGCAGTGCAGCTCAAGCAATTAGCCACTGATTACTCTCAGCAAAAACATACGACGTGGGCGGATAATTATTGCTCAATCAAAGGCTAATTGCCTGAGCTGCACCGCGCCTGTCGTACCTCCTCTGGGATCAACTCAGCTGATACGTAGGGTATCTCGAATAAAGGCCACGTGTAGTTTGCTAGCTGCCACATGCAAGTTCAAGCTTTTCTTAGCTTTTGCTAGCTTTTATAGACAACGAAACTTTAACATCGAAATCTGCCACTATTTAAAGCAAGATATTGCTGTGTGAAGGTTATCTATGCTGCAAACGCAGCGCTATGGCATCCAGGTGAGTAGAGATACTCGTGACAAACAAACCAACAGACTACTATACCCGTGGCCGCCCACGCGCGCCTCGGGTAACAAACCAAACTAGAGCACTAAAGTGCAAACCCTCGGCTGGTGACATGATTATAAAAAGAAACCAGAGCAGTGATATAAGGCAGTGTGTATGACTAGCACAGCAACTCAAGAGCAATAAAACTAAGGAGGCATGCATGTTGAGAACAGTGGTACATGAGACATGCATTGTGAAAACCTGGAGTCTGAAGCAACAAACTACTGAGACCGGTAAAGGATCACTCCAACTATCGAATAAAGGTACGTCGTGTGTAGAGCCAACGTGCAAGTTCAAGCTTCTTAACTTTTACATGACAACAAAATTCAACATTCAACATTCAACAGAACCTACTTACTACTTTATTTTACTTTTTTATTTTATTATTGTACTACGAAGATATTTATAGACTCGCAAGCCGTCACTGTTGCAGGTGAACAGTAGACTGGTCAAACTCCGTGTTGAGACTTGTGTAATGTTTGCCACAATATTTGTGGCAACTAACCGCATGCGGTTACCACAAGATCAATGATAGTGACGTTTCACTAGAAAACTCTACGTATCACATGCAGTATACTGACGTCACGAAAACCGCAGCCACCTAAAATATTTTCTGATATACTGACTGATATACTGACTGTGCAACACGAGTCTCAACACGGAGTTTGACCAGTCTACTGTTCGCCTGCAACAGTGACGGCTTGCGAGTCTACGAAGATATTGTAACAATTATCAAACGGTAACTTTCGACGATTCTGATTGAACCGTACCTCAAAGCAAAATATTAAAATACCACGTGGAAGAGCAGCTCAATGCGCATGTGCTGGTACCTGCAGCGTGCGCATAGCTACAACACTGCGTGCACAATTATTTTTTTAACTTTATTAGTAGCCATGCCTACTATAGTCGCCTAAAGCGGGGAAAGGGTTAAAATTAATAGCTTGTTGTGTGGAGGCTATCCATGCAGTGCTGTGATCAGGCTCAGATGTCATAAACAAGCAAACAAACAAACAAACAAACAAATCAATGGACTACTATAATACCCGTGGCCGCTCACGCGCCTCAGGTAACGACTACTATACTTCGTGGCCGTCCATGCGCTTCGAGTATAATTTCACTGAGCAGAATTTAGTACCAGCAAAATGGCAGACAAATCTACCTGTGAAAATAATTTATGTCACCTTATAAGGTAGTACAAGTACGTGTATGAAGACCCACACATGATTGTGTGCACATCCAAGTGCCTTATGCACTTCCAGTACCATCATTATTCCACGGATGCAGAATGAATGGAGCTTTGCTTGGAGTGTTAGCTCTCTATTCTGGGTTCTTTTCTGAAATGGTTGTACTGATCATCATCACCCCCATTTACGCTTGCTGGAGGGTGAGTTGGTGGTACTGAGTGCTATGTGTGTTTACCTAATTCAAATCTCCATGCATTAAGGACCTTTTTAGCCTCAACTTTGTAAGTGTCAACAGTATATACACCTCTTTCTCAATACCAAAAGTAGGTCGCATGCATGTACATGATCGCTTTAAAAGTTTACTTTCTGCTATGACAATCCATGCAACTAAACCACATCTGCATGCAGCTTATTATGTGTGTTTATTTCTACAGAAATGGAGGACGAACTCCAGTGCAACAAGACAAAATGAGGCTGATATTAACTCCCTCGTCACAGAGGAGAATGAAAGCAGTCAAGAAAAAGCGGTGGAGTTTTCTCCCATAGGCGGACTGGATAATATTGAGTTAACTAATGATTCCACTGACTATAAATCAATTCAAAACTCTGAAACTACTTCATTGTAGGCTGTGTATTTCTTATCCTGTTTTGTGAGGTGTTATTACTGTCTTTCAGATTATTATTATGCCTCGCATGCACAGCGAGGTATACAGTATAGTGTGTGTGTGTGTGTGTAAACTGCTGCAGCTGCTGCAATGATAAATGAAGCGTAATGAAGTATAAAGTGTAAGTAAGAGCTTCTATATATGCTTCTATAGTCACGTTTTCTTTGGGTAGATTTGCAAAATAATGCTTTGTTCTCGCTAGGCAAAGAACTCAGACTCTTTTGTCGCAAATCTGTTGATATACATATGTAACTTACCTATTTTGCTTAGTAGTTAGCTCTGCAAGAGTCAGAAAAGAGCCGCATTATATAGACTTTGAACTTTCGGTATCCTTTTTAGCAACAATCATGGTTGTGTGTATTTAATAATAATTATGCCTCGGTGTGCGCATGCGCAAGCATAGAGTGAGGTATACGGTAGTGTGTTTGTGTGCATGTGTGTAGAGTGTTACAGCATGAAACGTTTCTATAGGCTTTTAGTCATGTTTTCTTGGATTGCGGATTTACAAAATAAAGCTTCGTTCTTTCAAGTATTTGTTCTCGAGTTGTGGTAATTAATTTTAGACTTGGATTTTTGGCATTGATCCTTTTTAACAACAATCATGGTCATTATTACCCACTCTTGGAGTTTCTCTGTGATGATTCTGGATTCTGCCTGTATGCAGCAAAATTAATTAATGCTGTTCATCATGATATAATGTGTGTTTGTGTATAAAAGCTATTAGTAGATTTATATGTTATGTAGCTTTGACACCTCCACCGAGGCATCAGCACCCGTGGTGCATGCTTTCATTCTGTTCATGGATGGTCATACTTGCCCTGACACTGTTGCTTTTGCTGTTGAAAATGGGATTATTCTCTTTTTGCTGCCACCAAACACAACTCATTTAACCAAGCCACGGTCCGTTCAAACAACATTGGAACAGCTAGAGACTTTAAAATTACCCACCCAGGGAAAGTCACTTGTGACTAGTAAAACTTAGCTTGAGTCCATGACCACCAGCAACATTGTTGCTGGTTTTCATACCACTGGCATTTAATGCCATATTCAACTGCCAGGAGATACTCGTTTTTAAATATATACCATTCAAACGTTATCGCCACAAGTTATACCTCAAAGTAGTATAAAGCTGCGAAGTCATCTTTTCCCTTATGGCCAAACGCTTTTCAAGACGCCAGAATTTAAGACAAAACGTATAAAGTACGGTGGCCACTCAGTAGTTATGTTCTCAACTTGGTGTTCTGCACTTGAGCTTCGCTAGTTAGTGTTCTCAACTTAGTGCTCTGCAGTTGAGCTTCGCTAGTTATATAGTGTTCTCAACTTCATGTTCTGTACTTGAGCTTCGAGCCTTATGGAATGCTTTTTTTAAGGAACTTTGTCCACGAGAAGGCGCTGTTCCTCGAGCCACGGATATTAATTACTAAACATCAGTGTTATTAATTTACTAAAAAGCAGTGATGTTTAGAGATATTTACTGATATTTACTAAAGAGCAGTGATGTTTAGTAAAAAGCAGTGATGATGTTTACTAAAAGGCAGTGATATTTACTAAAACGCAGAGATGTAAGCAGTGATGTTTATTGAAAAGCAGTGATAAGTGATGTTTAGTAAAAGGCAGTGACATTATTTTTTTTACTAAACATCAGTACGTGATGTTTACTAAAAATTTAGCAGAGATGTTTACTAAAAAGCAGTAAAAGCAGTGATATTTTACTGTGATGTTTACAAGGTGATCTGTTACTATTCCTGCTAATTTAATATTACAGATTGCTTCGGAAGTTTACTTTTATATTTGACGACCATAACTCCACAGGCAATGTGTACATCTGAAGAGGATCTTTTTATGATGGAGTAATTCCACCCTATAGTTGTCGTAGCACTCTCTCGGCCTTACTCTTTCTTATACGTGTGTAATGGTTTTGCATGCGCCTACATGTTAGTGTAGTCTAAAATTCACACACAGATGGGAAGATCTGGACTCACAGATATGGCTGTAAGGTCTCTCGACCTTAACCATCCATCGATGCTTAAACCCACCAGGACGAAAAATCAGACAATAACCACTATACAGGGATTTGCACACCTCAAACTTTGATTCATAGTCATAATCATTACCACCATAATTATCATAAATTATACATAATCCTGACTGCAGCTTGTTGTGTGTTGTTCAACCACTTATCTTATTATATCCCACCAATTAATATTCCAAGGCATAATTATTTATTTCTCATTTTGTTATTATGTGATCATTTGCAATCATTTTGTGGCATAATTATGTTACTATACACCTACAGTGTTTAAAGGAATAGGGGCTGTACTATAATTATAATAATAGTATAAGACTCGTGCATCAGGAGGCTATTGCAATGTGCATGCATGTGTACACTAAATTAAGTTCATGATCATAATTATAGTATAAGAAATGAAACGGCAGTTTTTGCTACAATGATTATAAAAATCAATAATAATATTATAGAGACCCAGAGACTCTTGCATGGTTGATGATTATAAGTGATAGAATAAATTAGTATAACTTTTGCTTGCTATACGTCGAGGCTCTTTGTTTTTACTTTGGTAGTACGGGTTGAGGTAAAGTTCATAATACTTATAATAATAATTATAATGTAATAATTATCTCTTAAAAGTGAATTTCGATTTCGGTCAGTCTCAGCAGTACAGTTCCTATGTAAATAATTTACTGTAATGCAGTGTACAGGCCGGTAAACAAGTCTAACAAGCTCAAGCAATTATTAACAAGGAGAGGAAGTGGGCGTGAAGATTATGTAAACCTAACACACGTACTTATCACTCTTACCATCGGCATTGTGAATAACATCGTCTATACAGGATGAGGGAAGCTCCACCCACTTTCCCAGAACATAATGGATATCATAACCCTGCATACAGTAAAAAAGTGCGCATGGATAATAACGGACTTACTTTTGCATGCATTGGCTAACACCTCACTCACATTTTCAATACTAGAAGTTGAGAGTGGTAATATCTTCTTGACAGTAGACTGGAGGAGCTGAGGAAGACAATCATAAAGTTTTCATGGATTTGTAATGTAATTATCGTACCATGACATGAATCCGAGCATTTTGCAAGCCTTTACATTTCAGGAACACTGCCAAACGTAAGTGTGTGTCTGGCATGAGGACTTTTCTTACACATTGATCACAATGAAGCTCACTGTCACTGTACATGTGTGTGTAAGGAGGGGAATCTGTTTCACACGTACAGTACAATCAGTATTGCGATATGCAAACCAAAGAAACTTTTCCTCTTCAAACTCAGAAACATGACTGTGCTGCACTTTGTACAAAGGGTAATTGTATACATACACTAAACACAAAAATGAAAGGAACAATAATATGTCACATCGATCAGCTCTCTAACTGTTAACTGTTCAAAGTGAGTCCATGGCACCAGGATAAATTATTATAGATGGAGTTACAAGAAACAGTGTGATATCATGCACTGATTTGTAATTTTAGCGTATACTACTGGAGCCAGAGTTCTTCACAAGTGTGTGAGATTCTCTTTAATAAGGATATAATTTACTGCTGCTTCAAAGGATTAAAACCACACCCATTACCATATCAAAAAGATTTTAAGAGAATTATGTGCTTTGAGCAAGGATATTGAATGGCTCCAGTAGACAAACAGTGGCAACCACACGCCAACACAGGGCCCTTGAAGTAGTTTACTAAAATATGGGTAATTCCTTTAGAAGAGCACCGCAGTTGGAGGTAGCTAAGGTTCGTTTAGCGTTACACCTTTAACAGTTAGAAGTTAGAAGGACAGGGGTCTAATGACACCAAGAAACGTTGTATTTATCGAATAGCTTTATGAGTGCATGGTCAGCTTCTAATGTACGTGGTATGCACAGTCGACAAACCTTTTATTATCAGAGAGCTGCTCATTTCCACAGAGGTCACAAGCTGGCCATGAGTATGCATTTTCCTCATCCACACCAACCACCTTGCCTACGTGCGTGTGTGGGGGTGGGAAATATTAGCAAAATTCAAAGCAGACATAATATTTTAACTCAAAGAATTGGAGTTTAAAAATAAATACCTCAGTGAATAAAATGTAGCTTAAAGTAATGATTACAATCAGGAAAATATTCATAACCAGGCGCCACCAGACATTGAATGAAATATCAAGGTGAATCACTCAGCAAATAATTTTCATCACAGAAACTTCATGTGATTGAAAGTCAATTTTAGCCCACTCATTATAGTAGTCAATGTATCGCTTTTATACGTAATAAATAAGTAACTATAACAAGATGGTAATAGAGTATTACCCCGTGCGTTGAGTTTCATTGCATGCGCACAGTGGCAAAACTTGGATACTACCATGATGACCTTATTTATAACATTATCATTATGGGAATGACGTGAATCTATAACAACGATTAGAAAACAGTATTTTTTATCGTCTTCAAAGATTGCCTACAAATTTCCAACAGGTTTCAACTATAACTAGCTTATTATTTTTCAACTATACTGTCTCATTAGCAGTTAAAGCAGTCCATCTCAAAGAGCTCATTTTTATGTCCACACACACAGACCAATCACTCTACCCCTGCTGCGCGCTGCGCATGCAGGGGGTATTAAGGCAGGGGTAGTAAGTATGCATGTATATATATATACTACTAGTAGGTAACAGAACCACAAACAAATAAAACCACCCACCACCTAATTAAAGGTCAGTGTAGGACAGGCTCACATCAGGAAGGCAAGCAAAAAACACATTCTCATAAATCCCAGAAAACAGCAACTTCAAAGGAGATCAGTTAGTTACCTAGGCTACCAGGCATCTAGAAGAGAACCCAGGTTATAGCAAAACCCCAAGCACCTGTCTATTGTAGCAACCTAAAAGCAGGTTGTCCTCTATACACCTCATCTACTAAAAAAGGTGTTTAAATTGGGGGGGCCAGTATAATTTGTACTGATATACAACATGATCCTACTGAAGACTTTCAGCAGTGACTTAATTTACAGCGGCTTCATTCAAACAGATTCCTAAATACTGACCCCGAACATGAAGTCACAGATACCATGCAGCACTAGCCTAGACTATTCCCAAGCCCTTTTAGTATTCAGGCCAGTCAAGCAACCATGTTAATTAATGGAATGTGGAATCAACTTTTTTTAGACACCTATCACAGACACCAGACTGCTTTGATCACAATTCACATAGCACCTTCTTGTGCAACAAAGCAGGAAATTGCATACTTTGATAGATACTGTACATACAGAAAGCTTGTGGTTTGAGTGGACAGAAATTGTTACAACACCATGCCTTTCATGGACCGATTTTAAGGGTGTTTTACAACCTATTATAGTTTACGGACAGACGAAAACTTGATATTATACCACTGATGCCTAGAAACCACACGTATACCGTTAAGGGCCACGAGGTTCCCCGGACGAGCATTGTCAGAGTGCAGGTGGGGGAGTGTGGGTGGTGTGAGAGCGTGGAGACGGGACAGCTCGTCATCACTCGGAGAAACCAACGGGTAAACTTCCTGGGGATGAAAAATTAGAAGTGCATAAGATTAGCTATCTTTACATGTCTGTACTGTACATGTACAATCCCTAACAATTCGTTTGTAATAACTAAATAAATGACATAAATTATGTCAAGAGTTGCTATGACCACAACCTGACAGGGTGCTGCTGATATCTAAATGTTATGGATAAAATAATGAAGGAAGAATGATTATTGGCCCAAACGCTTAGTCTAGCATGCCATACAAAGGAAAAACTCGGCCAAATGGATAATACAAGACATGGAAGTTACACTATGATCTGTTGGTGTGGCGGTACAATAATTGCCTAGCAGGATTCAAGGAATTAGCAATTTTTTCAGGATCCACACACAATTAGTACAGCCACATAAGAGGAGGTAGGACAATGGTTGTGTGGCAGGGGTGGGCTGCCAAATGGCCCTGTTGAGTGTCATGGGCCCTGATGTCTGGCCAGCACGCAGCCAACTGATTGATCTCTATCAGACATAATTGTCATGTATACTATTATAATTATATTTACATTTGGTCTAACTACGTTATAGAAATGTACATATAAAAATCTATAGTACATGTATATAGCAGGAATGAAAATTGGAAGGAAATCAATACCTGTAGTGTACTTCTTCTTGACATTGTCATAATACAGAAGGTCAGAATTTTCCAAATAGACAAATTCTCGATAACTATAATAATTATTATTGTACATGCACGTTAAACACCTTCTATTCAGTGAAGTTATAGATTTTACAAGGTGTAACAAAATTTGAAAGTGGAAGCATAATTATGGGCTTATGAAAATCCCTGGTATTGTTTGAATCAGTATAAATTAAGGATATACCATATCGTACACACAAACACACACATTCCATATTCATTCATGATCATCTATAGCAACAAAACACCAGAACATGAGATCAAGTGGTATATTGACCTTGCAGTGTTTCTTAGGAATTATTTAATTCACTACAGACAGTAAACATGTCTGTAGTGGTTACTCTTAATCAGGTCAACCTCTAATAGGCCCTCTATGTGCAAATTAATATAATGTATTTTTGAAAGTCTCCATTGACTGCTTCAACATGCATGTACAGACCACCTTTTTATTACAGCCATGCAAGGTTGAGCTGCTCAACTGTGCGAGGTAAATATGTTTCACTGATCAGTGTGTTAATTATTCATATTTCATATTTTTGTAACTCATTTTTAGGGTGCAAGCATGATCAAAGCATTTCACACAAGGCGTACTTAATTCATGAGTTAATTACAGATAACAGGAGACCACCCCTCTTGCCATCAGGTTACAGCTGTGGAATATCAAACGCAGACAATACAATACATTATTTAAAAGGCCATCGAAAGTTTGATTGATCTTAGGGAAAGAGTAAACGATGACAGATCACGATTGTATATACTAAATTCAGCAGGCAGCAGTAACATGTATCATAGATTGAAAAGGAAGGGGATTGGAAACGAAAATTTTCGCGTGAAACACTCCGCGTTATAGGGCGTGGCTAAAACTACAAAGGGATTATTTTATAATCAGCATGCTCATTACCTGTCTTGGCTGCCATACAATGTGCTGTACATAGAAATGGTGAAATTGATCACTTTTAATGTTGAATATTCTAAAAAGTAAAGAGAATATAGCTCTAAAAGGTCGACTAAGCAACGCAACCACTATCACTAAACAAACAAATGCTATAAAAGAAGGAATAGCCCTTACTATGAAGTCGTGAGAGGTCAAGGCCCGTGGTGTGTCTAAAAGTATACTAAAGCAGTTTGAAGGACTATACTGCAAACGTTTATGAACAGTAAAGCTTATCCATGGCATGAAACCATACTATATAGCACTTAGATACATAATAACCAAGTCAAGCAATGTCTTTTGCTGTTTAGGCTTCGCAGCAGGGAAAGAGAAAAGTTGACATGGAGTAATTCAAGCTATACTCAACAAAAACTAAAAACAGAGTAAAGACAGCGGACTTAGACAAGTTAGAGCTTGTCAGTGGTGTAAACTTACTTCTCTAGAGTAACCTCCCAGCCTCTGAGTGATCGCTAGTGCATAGGAGAGCTAGAAACAGTTGAAATATAACCAGAGTACGGTCAAAACAAAAATAATCGCGAGCGCGAAATCATAACGCGGAGTGTTTCAACCACTTACACAGGGAGGCCTGGTCGTTTCCAATCCCCTTCCTTTTCAATCTATGCATGTATCCCACATGTACGTGGATGTCAACCGTGACAAATACTAAATATAAATACTTACATGTAAGGTGACCTTATATGCAGAGGCTGCTGCATAAACGACTATTACCTGCTCTACTAGCCGAGGAAATGAATCAAAGCACTCATTAGTGCCCAAGGTTATTAAAATGAGACACTATTGCAGGATACACTGCACTTCGTAAACCACGTACACTACATATATAAGTATCAAAAGGAGACGCTATGCAGGATACTAATTTTAAATGATACGAGATTCACAACACACTGTTACTCACTGATCTCATTGACGTGGTTAGAGGGACAATCAGTGCACACGCATCTATTGTAAGCCCGGCCACACCTGCGTGGATAATACAGAGACAATTTAACAACATTCCTTAAATACGAGATTGTGGCATCTGTGTAATTTTATTGAGCAGGAAAGCTTTGGACCTCTTGCATGGCAATACATGTAGTACCTGTACACCCCCCTCAACGCACTGTGTATATAACAAACAGACGAGTATTGAATTTGAAAAGTGAAGAGATATAAAACCATATTCTTGCAAGAAGAAAACACATTACATTTGTAGACAACTACATCTTTGCACGGGTTAATGGCCCTACCGTGTACATGAAATTGTAAATGGACGCGCATGGATGATTACAGTGAACCCTTAGCTCTAGTGGTATCATCCTACACCCTCTATAATACAGTCTGGTACATGGTCCCCAAAGTATCTACAGCAGGTGTACAGACTACACACGAGCTGCAACATACAAATGTATTTACGAGAGCAGCCACCTACATATTTACGTTATGACAATAATATGAATCAGTACCATTCCAATAGAAGAGGGCAACATTAGACCTCACCATTACTATCTCTGCACACATCTCTGAGGAGCAGCTCTGCTCCGGGTGTGGAAAGGGTGTCTTCAAGTCCGTCAATGGAGAAGCTCGCCTTGAGGTAAACTGTCACCAGTGTGGGGTCTGGATGTGTGGGTGGTGAGGGTGTGAGGGCTGAAGGGGTGAGGAGGTGGAGGTATCCACCAAAACTGGAAGAATGGAGTTTTTGAAGATGAGTAGAATCTTCTTTTTTTGAGTACTGCATGGAGATGATGATGAGTGTGATGCAAGAGAACACGTATTACCTATAACTCCTACACTGCTGCAACACCAAAAAGTGTATCTTAAGAGAGGCATGGACTGTTCCCAAGCAATTCGATGGGCTACACTATGGTTATAACTCACCTCCTGGCCATAGTATAGCACTCTACCCAGTAGATCCAGTCTAGTTGGTGACTGACTCTCTCTACTCAGGCTAGGCAATTTCTCACCCAGACCTTGTGATGCTGTGAGGGGAAGACTGGTGACACTGGCCTGGAGGATGTAACAAAAAGACGGGGGAAAAGCCGAGAAGGTTGTCTGGGGAAGGAGGGTTACAGGTAGTGAGATACGATTAACATACAGTAAACTCTCGTTAATCCGGCCACCCTTAGGACAGTGCGGCTTGGCCGGAATAGCGAGGTGGCCGCCTTTCAGAAAATAGCCGCGGCTAAAAAAACGACCCTACCTCGAATCAAATGACTAATTTTGCGACAGCCTCGAGGATAATTAATTATTATGCTCTCTATTTTATCGCCAAACCACACCCAAAATGTCATATCTGGTCGTAAAAACGTACATGTATTAAAATGCTAGTTTGCGGCAGCCAGTACTGGCCAGTATACGGAATAGCGAGTGGCTGAATTTCAGGGTGAGTTTTGTAAAGTAAATATCTAGCTAGCAATTCGTGCCAAACCAAATGGCCAGTATATCGAGGTGGCCATACTTCAGAGAGCCGGATTAGCGAGAGTCTACTGTACTACCATGTTGTGGAATAAATTACTGACAATGCAGATCGTTCAAAAGTACAATGTTAACTGGGAATAATAATTATATCCAAGGAGTTCAGTCACGATCACGTGCACCACTTCTAGCTAGTGTTGCACGGTTGGTCATTGGAGACTGAAGGCAAATGTATGTGTTTCTCTGCATGGCTACTTTGAATACAAAGCGTTCAGTATAACCAACCAAATCCCCAGCAATCCCCTCCATTCTGACACGTTAATCAATGCCAGCCAGTACAGTACGTGCAATCTACATACAGCAACGCTGAACTATACTTTACCCTATAGTCTAGCTACATTAATTGTAGCTAATCCTGCATGGTCCAACCAGACAACAGACACAGCTATTCAGGTGACATAAGCTCCATAAAGCAAGGTAGCCATTATTTTTGGTAACATGAACAAAAACTTTAGGAATGTCATGTGAGCGAGGACGCATGTCCAACCTCTTCATGCATAATTAAATTGTGTTCTTTAGGCAAGTCAATTTAATACATACACTTTAAGCAAGGGTAAAGATCATCAAAATATAATTCTGAACGTGTCATATGGACTCAGCATGCATCCAGTTTACTTGGCTATGAGATTGGTATTTACCTGAGAGTTACTGACTAGTGGTGACAGTGGTGGGTAGAGCTTGAGGGAGGAGATCAGGGAGATCAGCTCAGGACTCCTGCACGGGGGTGAGATGACATCATCATGTACAGACTTTTTAAAGTACCCCATGCATAATAGTGAACACGATTTATGGAAGTGGTGGCACAAAAGGTAATTTTATCCAAGTGCTTCTCACAACACACACACAGCACACAATGAACAGAACAAAGAATAAGACTGCATGGTGTGACCTAAGTTTTGCATGCATGTACATGTAGGTCTCGTAGATTGCACAACTGAAGTATTCCATACATGCGTGGCGTAAATGCATTAATACGCACGTGATTGAGGAATAAAAGACTATGTGAGTTAATTGATCTGAGATTACCCTTGTTCTGTTCGAAATAGTCTTGAAAATCAATGCAGTCCAAACTATTGATTATTTGTAACAGTCCAAGTATGTCCTTCTAATCAGTATTAGAGTGATAGCCAATCAAGTTGAGGCATGAGGTACATGTATTGTATGCTTCTGTCCAGCTGTTATAGTGGAGGTGTCCCAACGAACAGGACCCACCCACCTTTCAGCTCGTGGGTGGTGTTTTCTGGGACTTGAATTATAAACTCTTGCTAATTTTAAACAACATGTTTTTCTATCAAATTGCTGGTTGGGGGTTCCTTCAGCAAAATTAATTAATAGCTTGTTAAGATCATTCATTATAACCACACACACACTCACCTAGTGTTGTTGGCTCTCCTGAGTAGCTTGAGGTCGGTGAAATGGACTACCTCCCTCTCTCCTGTTTCCACTAAGCCAGACCTGCATGGTGATGTGAAGATGTGAAGAACTGTTATCATACATTGTATGTACATGTACATGAAGACTATAGGCTTGGTACATGATGCTATAATAGTGGTTTGGAGATATCTATGGGATTTAGACAAAAGCATGTACTGATTTAGTATCCCGAGCATAGCTGCCTCATTTCGTCTTTTCATTTTTTGTTGCCTTCTATTTATGTTGAGTAGAGAAAGAAAAGGGGAGGAGGCCTGGGAACGAGGCTGGGTACAAAAAAGACCGTCTGTGTGTTAGCTGTCATGCTGAAAGGTCAGTTTCTCCTGCCCCTGCTACGAAGTGTATACTGTATAGCGCGAAATTTTTGAGGCACTTATATTTCGTGGAATATGGCCTCTAAAAGCATTTCGTTGCACAATGTTTGTAGAATGACTGCATGCTTACCGGAAGCCATGCCTTTAATCTTTGTACGTTATAGCAGATAATTCTAATGAACAATTTTCGTGTAGGATTGCTAACCCACGAAATTTTGCGCTATACATGTACGTACGGTATATGCAAGCTACAGCTCCAAAGTTAGCTATAGCTAGAGCTAGGATATAAGACAGTACGTTTGTAAGCTGTCATGTTGAAAGGTCTGCTCCCCCTGGCCCTGCTACGAAGTTTTACAAAGGTGTATATGCAAGTCACATAGAGCTTTAAGGTTTAATAAATCCTCTAAATATGGTGTAGGCTAGCCTCGATTCCAGGCCGCTCTCAATTGAGAAAGACGGCCTGGTATACACTGTCTGCGCATGCGTCAATTTCCCCAAAATTCTTGGGGATCGAGATATCTTAGTAAATTAGTCAGTATATTCACTATTACGATGTCATTGCACAAATCACAGCAGTTTTAATAAGCTACTTACAACATTTATGACCTAGACTAGTGACTAGTTTTGTTTTGATGGCTTCTACTTCTGTTGTGCTGTTTCAAGCTCTCTCCAGTGTTGAAGAGTCAGGTTTTGTCTTCTTTTGTACTGTGGTACATGGTAGAGTGGTGGGCGTTTTTCTGTCAGTACCTACCGGCTCTTGCAAGTCTACTTGCTTCCAGACGCTTGTTTGATGCCATAATTATCAGTAAGATCAGTGCTCCTTGTATGAGCCTAGAGTTGTGATGGCGATTTCTCTCTCTTGACACTAATAGTTTAATCAACCACGTAGGTGACCATAGTACAAAAGATAAATTAAGAGTTTTACTACATGTAACAATTAAATTTACTATTGAATCTACCCACGCGCAAACGGTGGTTACCAGGTCCTCTAGTGAGAGGGGCTGGGATCGAGGCTAGGTGTAGGCATATTAGTAGGAGCAGCTAGCACTGAAGAGTATAGTTCAAATTCAAATTTACTGCACATGCAGCGCAGCGTTAATTCAGAATAAATTTGAATTTGAATTACTCTCAGTATACAACTCTTGTGGGAAGCTACACCAAAGGTATAGTACAGCTCAATACCAGAGGAGGTCCGACAACCGTGCGCCTAGCATTAATATTTGCTGAATCTAAAAGTTGCCTTTACAGATGTTGTTAGAGAGAGTTAGAGCTCCTATTACTAAAACTATAGACCTAACAATACAAGACAGAGGACTAAGTCTAAGAAGAGTGCAACACGTACATTGTACCTCTAAAGGCAAGTTTTATGCTGATTCAGCAACAATTAATGTTCAGGCGCACGGTTGTCGGACCTCCTCTGGCTCAACACATGATGTTCATGGAAGGTACTCTTTTAAAGTTGCTGTCATGATTCATGTGAAAGGTCTAGTGTGAACAGACCACAAAACACTTGAGACTTGAGAGTCACCACCCAGAGTATCCTCGATTCCAGGCTGCACTGAAGATGGGCCTGGTATCGACTGTTTGCACATAATCCTCAGAAACTGGGGGCTCCGTATCCTCGTATAATGCTTAGTAAAACAATGACGTCACAACGAACGGAAGTGGATTGAAGAAAGTGGATAGAAGTGCGATTGTGAAGGTTTCTAGCCAGTGTGATAGCATTCTAATAGCCTGCTAAAGACCCACAGCCTGTAACAGTGTGGATTACAATCGTCTGAACGGAGGGAAGACTGACAATAGCCTAATGGACAGGTCACGCCTATCTGACACTAACCTTGGTGAAAGTCTACATGTAGACTCTATCAGGTAGCTGCTGTAACCAAAATTAATGTACAGCTTTGTCTCTAGCTACATGTAGCTAGCTAGCTATATATTTATGTGTATGGCTTCAGGAGTGCATTATATAAATTGTATATTCATGCACTCATGATGGCTGTGCGCATGCGTAAGCGAGGTATACGGTAGTGTATTTGTGTGTAGACTGCTACAGCTGTTCAAGGATCAATGAAGTGCAAGTAAGAGTTTCTATAGGCTTCTAGTCATGTTTTCTTGGATTTTAATTCGTGGAATTGCAAAATAATGCTTCGTTCTCGAGTTATGCCTAGTTTTGCTTACTTGGAATGCCATTGCTGCCTTTTCAAAAGAGCACGTTGCCAAACTTTTTACTGAGTGTTGGTACTCTACTTAGTAGGGTTAGGCTGACTAATGGGTACTACCTGATTTTTCCAGGTACGTACTACTTAAAAAAAAGGGATAATAAGCTGTTCTCTTAACAGTATTGTCATTACACCTTCAAGAGCAAACGGTAGCAACAGAGTTTGCCCCTACAGCTTAAAATATAAAGTCCAAAATAAAATGCAGAATGGGTAGAGGAAGTCAAACATACGTACATGAATCACAACAAGTTTCGTATAACGGCCAGTGCTGGCGTGATATGAAAAAAGATGCAGGACGAAAACACTGAACTTGTAGTGATCATTCATGTACAGTGACCCTCTGAGTATAAACTACTGTGGCAAATCCCCGAACACGAGTAACGTATTCACCTACCATTCACTCTCGAGCTGCTGCGGGAGTTGTATCTCAGAAAACAACCCAGCTGCATCACAGAGGAGCAGGCACCAGGTGAACTTTGACCCTCTGATCTTGTTGCTGTATAACAGAGTCCTTCGAGCTGTAGACGGTCTGTGGAAGACACATTGTACCAGTACATGTGCATACATACATGTAGTAACTGACTGATGGCGGGAAACTACAATTTCAGATGAGATGTACACACCACCTAAAATAAATTTACATGTACTAAGTCGATCAGCGATTAATGTTCACGCCTATCAATAATCACATGAAATTGCGTCTACAGGAGAGTTGAAAAACAGAAGTGGTCCCCTCACAGACAATAGCCAAGGGCTGGACAACAACTTGCTGGAAGGAAATCCTATAGAAACCTTCCTTGCCAGAATTAGAGCTGCCCGAAACTACCAATTCGATCAAAACAATCGATGTAAGCAAGCAACTGCCTATATAGTAGAACTGCTAGCTTTCCTTTAGTCGCAACTTAATACAATGTGTTGCAAGGGTATTATCTTGGCTACAAGTGGTAGTTGACATTTTTTCAATTCTCCTCTTGCTTATCGAGATATTAAAACAAGTTTTGGGGGGTTTATAGCTATCAAATATCGGTATGTGCATGCGCAATTATCAGCAACGTATCAATTAATTAATTTTTGAGAAATTTTAGGATTTGCACATGTGCAAATCGGCATGTATGCCGATTTTGATAGCTAATCCTATATACACAAGATTCAATGCAAAGCCATTTATTTACACTCACTGGTTGTCTTTGTGATCATTCTGTACAGTCCTGATTAGCTGTTGCCTCTTCCTCCGATACACTCGCACCACCCTCCCTGTGACTCCTCCCACCATCCCGCACTGGGCATGCTCAATAGCGTCCAACAATAGGGTGGGAACCTCTGGAAGGCCTTTGGTGGCCTGGACCGATGATGCAGTACTAGCTGGCAGGGGAGTGGGGTGCCTGTCCTTCGCCGGCTTAAGCAATAAAGACTGTGAAGATTAAATAACACAAGTCAAGAACTTGAGTGTGAAATAAAAACTGTATACAGTATTATTATATGTTTCAGATGTAGCAATTGCTATTATAGTACAGTGTACATCTGTAGGTAATGTACTGTACATGTATGTAAATTCATAAAAACAAATCTCATGATTGTAATGCAGGTCAGTCACCGTGCACCCCACCCACTCTGTACATACAGTCCATGTACCTTGACTGGTGAGAGTGTGAGTGCACTGCTGTCTGGTACTGGTGACGTGAGGTGTGAGGAGACAGAGAGAGAGCCCCTGAGCTTACAGGGGACAGGGGAAGTCGGCATGGTCAGTGAAGGGGCGTGTTCCAGGGGCTGACAGAACAGAGCACAGAGCACTACCTCTTGGGAGGGGGAGGACAGACTCAAACACTGCCTGCAATTATGATAATTACATGCATATTCAAACAAAATGTACATGTACAACAGTGCAGTAATGAGATTAAGTATGAAGCTATAACACTGAGCACTAAACACATTGTAGGGTGATTAGACCATCACTTGATTATTGATATGAAAGCACCACGGGTGCTGATGCCTCGGTGGAGGTGCCAAAGCTACATAACATAAAGCTACTATATTATACACATTGATTATAATTATCACGATGAACATTTTTAATTTTGCTGCGTCAGAATCCAGAATCACAGGGAAACTCGAAGAGTGGGTAATGATCGATGATGATGATTGTTGCTAAAAATGATTGATGCCAAAAGTTTAAGTCTAAAATTAATGGCTGCAAGTCAGCAGAGTCTCTTCTCACTCTTGAAGCTACCAATGGCTAGTGTTCTAGTGCAGAGCTAACTACTGTCCGGCATAGTCTTGCTCTTTTTGCAGTCTGCATCGTGACTAAATTGTTGCTAGGTCCTTTTATAATGCTGCGGTTACGTTAGATATACCACACCTACTCGGAGGATATGCACAACATATATCCTCCGCTACCATGGTTACATACCCCTCAGAGTATCCACGGTAGCGGAGGATATAAAATATGAATGCATGTCCTCCGAATAGGTGTGGTATAATTATATCCTATACAGTGGCGGATCTGAAAAATGAAAGGGGAGTTCCAAATTAACGAGCGCGCAGCACGAATTTTTGGGATTACGCCCACTTCTGGTCACATGTTGTGCAGTATTAGACTAGGCAATTCTCAGCCAGGGGAAGTCCCATAATAGACTTCTGTAGAGCGAGATGTAGAGCTAGCTAGCTGCCACAAACAGTCAACTAGCTAGCCTAGGCTAACCATTGACTTTGAACACGCCTTTGGCAGTTGATACTGTACATCAAAACAACATGTACAATCATTGAATCAATATAATAGCTACAAAAACTAGCTGGTAGCTGTAGTAGAGCCACAATAGCTAGACTGAAAGGGGGGATCCGTGGCACCCTGGGATCTCCCCCTGGATCCACCACTGCTATACTTAAAGAAGAAGCACATTTGAACGAAACAGGGCAGCAACTTAAAAAGTTAAGACATCTATATAAATAGTACATGCATGCATTTCCCTACATTCTCACCATGGAGGGTGTATCCTGACTCGACTACCAGCCCTCAGATTGAGGCTCTTGGCACATTGCAGAGAGAACAGCACAACTATCACAACAGGTGGGGCATTAAGGAGTGTAGTCTGAAGAGAAGGGTTACCCTGTGTCAGATGACAGGAGGCAACAAAGAGGGAGTAGCAGTTGACCAGCGCCAGGACTTGGACAGTGAGGCAACTGGAGGTATCTGCAGATGGAGAAACATCCACAGCATGGTGCATGCACTATAAACCCCAAAAATTAAGAGAGAACTTCCCAACAAGGGTGGGGTGGGTGCACGACTAAACATTTTTTCCCGTGATCTGCACAAACTCGAACTCTGTCATGAGAAAGTCTTTCAAAGCACTAACAAGCTGATAGACTGTAGATAACAGTATCAAAATGGCTGCCACGTACAGAGACATAGCCTTAAAGTTCTTGAGGCTACTGTTTGAGGCGGCTTCTATTACACGAAGGTGGACTGTACGGACGCTAGTATTTGAGTGCACCTATATACAAGAGCGGCCTCTGATCAAGCATATACGGTATTAGAATACATGAAAGTGTACTCCCTCCCACTCACCGACATCACTCTCGTGCAGAGTCTTGACTCTGTGTTCCCAGAAGGTGACCTCAACCCCTTCTCTCTGGACCACTCTCTCGAGCTGTTCTGCCAGACCACCCTCCACGTACCGACGTCGTCCTCGACGACTGCCAATCTGGGAGTACAAATATTCACATTCACATACAAACAATATCACATAATTATGTACTTTCACATTCATGTCTAATGCCAGTGTCGCACCCTTTTATTCAGTAATATTTGAAACACACTTAGCTATCCAACGTGTTTCAATGTTTATTGCACACTTCACTGTCATTGGCTGTAGGTCACATGATCAGCAATAAGCAGTGTGCTGAGGCCATGTGTGCACAGACTGTTATGCTTGACTGTACAGTACAGTGTAAATGTACGTACATGTATAGTGTCAAGAGCTACTCCTGATAAAGTGCAATGGGCTTATTTTGAAGTTAAGATAGAAAATCATACACAATTGCAGTTATTAACTGCTTACCTTCTTGGCCGAGTCTAGAGGTGTCTTGATGGCACTACTGAGATCACTCTCCCCCACACTGGTAGCGTCAGTATCCAGAGAGACTCCCTTAAGCCAGTCACTAGTTTTAGGCCTACAGAGAGTGTGGTCAAGATTTGCCTCAGGGGAAATGGGAGGAGTGGAAGTGAGAAGCTCGCCATCAGTTGAGTGGAGTGTGGGCTTGTGAGTGGGTGGAGTGTGGAGAGTGGAATTGGGGGGAGTATAAGGTGGGGAGAGGGTATCGTTATCACTGGTGTGATTGGACTCGAAATCACTGATATAATCCATAGCCACCTAAGAAATTAAATACATGTATTTGTACGTACGTAGGACTATACGGTTGTTATTTACATATGGAAATGAAATTAATTGTTAGTGTCGACACATAAACCCAGGGTACATGTACATGTAAGCAACACCAAACCTTCCACGCAGCATCTGACTACTCTACTCAAGGTACAATCCGCAGTGCAATGAATAATAATTATGTACATGCATGTGCGTACATGTATTACACTCACCACGTCACTCTGCTGCCGTAGTGTTGATGTGTGTAGCAGGTCCATAGTCCTCCTCCACTTGTTAGCTCTGTCCACAGTGCCCTCCACCACTCCATCGGTAGCTGCTCCATCACTGTCAGTCACTATGTCTGCACTGTCTAAATGCGCCACATCTCTCGGGTCATTGTCACTGTATGATTCAATATCGGAGGATTCGAAGTTCTCCTCCCCCTCATCCAGCCCCGGCCACTTCACCTCAGAGAACAATTGGTTCCAGTCATGTGACCCTGGGGAAGGATACATGCGGTTATATGAATTATTGAAAAGAGAGCAGAGCTCGGTACATGAAATTATTTCGGTCCTTCCGATACGATTAGAGAAACAGTTAGTTATAAGTGAAGACGGGAAAATGAAGTTACCTTTTTTAGCCTTTTTCCTGCTGCTCGAGTTGACACCACTAGGAGCTGCTCTCTTAGCAAGATTCTGCTTGTCTTTGGACGGTCTGGAGGGCGAAGCAAGGGGGTCAGAGGTCGAGGGGTGATCAACAAGTGCAGACTGTATGAACTTGGAAACATCTCGTGTTCGAGGTTGTCCTTTTCGAGAACTGTGTCTCGTCTTTTTACGAACAACCTGGAAATCTGATCGGAGGCCGAGGGTAAAATCATAAGTACAAGGCGAAACCATGTGGATGGTTGATGGTTTTAAATCTATGAATCATCAATGCAGCAGAAGGGGGGGGGAATATCAAAGAATACATGTTGCAATAAGTACACTGGCCTCATGCGCTTAACATACAAAACATTAATGGTTCGCATGTATGTTAAAGACATGGCAAGGTCTAATTCCTTGTAATTACACGTACACATACACACGTAGGTACGCAAACTACAAGCCCATATAAATGAGTAATGGTTTAAAATTAAGGTCATTACATTAAATTTATGAGCTATCGTATGTTTAATACTGACCAACCACTATTAGAGTCTACTCTCACCCGGACCCTCAAATGTAGGGCTGTTCAGATTCATTGATTCTCTTTCTCCATCATTCGTGGTACTCGTTCGTGGTATATATAGGCCAGGCCGTTACGCGGTATATCTGTCACAAACATTTCGGTCCCCTCGGGCCCCGGACCAATTTTAGCTGATAATAATGATTGGACAGGCCTCGAAAAAAGTAGTCCAGCGCATGCACGGCTTTTGTTTCTCTGTCTACTATCTATGTTTTGATGCAGCTGAAAAGTTTAGCTACACACAGGGGAGGAAGAGCTGATAGAAGAGGTATTCCACACTATGTCACCACTGAAGTACCCTGATGACTGTAAAGAGGGAAGAAAAAGAAGAAAGGCCAAGCAGTTTGTAGTTAGATGGGCGTGGCCCGCCTCGGGCCACGCCCATCTAGTTTGTAGTACGTGAACAATGGTGACTTCATGTACAAACACAAGAGAAAGGACAGAGTGAGTTGTATGGGGTGTTATCTGTGTCAAAATGACTATGACAATGTACACACGCGTGCATTCATATGCACGTTACAATATGCATGTCAATATGCATATGCACGTTACAATATGCATGTCGACATCCAATATGCACGTTACAACATGCATGCAACATGCATATGCACATTACAACATGCATGTCAACATGCATATACACATTTACAGTATTATGCTGCATGGGATGTCAATAATTATGACCTCCGGCAGCATAATTATATACGCTTACACCCAATAATATGCATATACATGTCCATATAATAATGATTGGTATATAAACTGGTTGGCACACACAACATTAATTGTAGATGACTCCTCCACAAGACTCCAATTTGAGCTGGAAAAGACGCCGCAATAATTAGTTTGTTAGTAGGTGTGACATCAATTATGCATGCGGGGTAAAAATATAAGCCCACTCCACATGTACCGCCACATGTACCGACACGTGGAGAGTGGGCTTCTAAATATAATCTGCCCTCGTGGGCTACTCTCCAAATCTGGAGGCGAGAAAGATAAGGAAGAAGAAGTACCGACAGTGTATCAGACTCTAGCTAGCTAGTTATAGCTGTGATATAAATGGCTGACAAGATTACTCGCGCCAACGAGATAATATAATTTATTGTGCTAGTCCTATTATATATAATGACCACTTGTACTTTGACCCAATGACCACATAATCTAGACTCCACCCTTTCCGCCTACAAAATTACAGTGTAATTACTCTCAATAACCGGATACATGCATATTGTGATGTGTACGTAATGTGTAAGTATACATGCACATGCCATAATTATTATTGACTTGATAATTGTGTAATGTGTAGATATATACATGTCAACGTGTATATGCATGTTGTAATGTATATATATATTATGTTGACATGCATGTTGCATGCATGCATATTGTAAGGTGCTATGCATGTTGCATGTATATTGTAATGTGCATATGCATTTTGACATGTATATTGTAACGTGCATATGCATTTTGACATGTATATTGTATGTGCATATGAATGCACAGTGTGTGCATTGTCATAGTCATTTTGACACAGATAACACCCCATATAGTTGGTGTATCTGTAATGTAGTTGAAATTACAATCATTACAGGAGTGGCCATCTCAAGGTATAATTATTTAGTAGTTTAGTTACTAATAACAGTCGAACAGCAACTGGAATAAATGCGAGAAGTTTATTTTCCAGGAAGTGGGCGTGTCCAGAAGCAAATAGCTGGTGCCATTGTGTGAGTAGCTGCCTGTAGTTAGAGCTGTGTAGCATAGACCTAGACTACTGTTAGAAGCTGTTTAAAGCTCAGAAGGTAAGTACAGAAGTTGGTTTTGTAGTATATGTTTGAAATTAGGGGTATACTTCAAGTTGAAGCAAGTTTTGTTGAGTAATGTAGCCAAAATTGCCATTCCTGTAAACATAATTTTGGGCTTTTACATGGAGTAGCTAGTCTGTTACGGGTGGGACACAACTTCTAACTATATAAGTCTGTTCCAATGTTATTAAGCTAAGTGTATGCAGAGTTTTGTAAGTGTATTCTCTTTGCAACAATTTGTCAGTTGACTTTTGTAGATGGCACTACATTGTGAATATATCATAATAGTATGCAAACAATACAAAGAGCATAGTTAAAACATTATCTATGGTTAAATGTTCAGTCATGTTTGCATATCTATCAATTCGTCTTTTACTCCAGGCCAGTGATGACTTTTGTCTCTATATTCTCCTTGTCACTGTCACTGGTCTTTACTGTCCGAGTCCAATTCAATTTCCGGCTCTTTCGTTTCAGCAATCTCTCTGCAAATGGACCAGAAGTACACCCTGGTCCACAGCCACAGTAATAATGGCTGTATCCCACTGCTGCTAACATTTAGAAATGCTTAAAAACTCGCTATTACGTGGCAAATAACGGTGAGATTAATTAACCTGTTGCTCGTTAATGTTGGATGTTCAGGAATAATTTATGAGTAACATTACAGGTTTATTCCACTTGCTAGGTATACTAAATAAGCTGGTAGGTTAGCTGAGCTTCTCTACAGTGGGTAAGCATATACAGTGGTCTGTTCAGGCAATTCCTGATTAAAAAAATTTTTGACCTGTAATAATAGCATATTTTTCGTACCACAGAATACAAGTACGACTGATTTGGACGATGTATTGAGGAGGACATCTGCTGGATGTAATACACAAAATGTGGCTTTGTGTTAGTACTATTTTGTGGTTTTTTACAGCATTTTCAACGATGCATTTCTCGACTCTCAATGGATCGACACAAAAAACAATTACATATAAATGTTCATTAATCCTATAAGATAGCACTGAACATGTTTAAATTCATCTCATACCTTTGCAACAATTTGTCAGTTCAGTTTGCTGTGGCATGTAAATTTGTCTAAATTTGTTTGTATTGAAGTTTCTCAGCAAAGCCACGTGGCTGCTTTGTGGCTATATTTAGTTCCTGCCATGTGTAATCGATTGGTGCAGAAAGCAGGAAACAAATTAAACTGCAAAGGGAAGAGAGTTATAAACTACTTTTGCGCAAGCAATTGCGAATAGCTCATTAATATATTCATGAGAAAATAAAACTCCACGTAGGAGCATGTGCTGGAACCATTGCGGTTCGACTGATAATAATTATTATTTCATTCAAAATTCTTGTCCACAAACATAAAGTGAAGTGAATGATGAGACAGAAACAGGGTGTGTGCGTCTAAGTACAGATAAGTACAGAGGCTAACAAAAGAATAGAAAGAATAGTAAGAATCACAAAAAGAGGCAATGCAGTAGAACTACAAAGAGATGAATAAAGTAGTAGCACATTGCGTGATTAAATTCTATTGCAGTCCCTTTCTCCCGAGAGAAGGGGAGTGGTTTCCAGTCTAGTATTATGTACTAGTATTACGTAACATGATATAATAACGGAAAACTGGTAAAGGTGACTACAGAAATCAATAATGGTAAAGAACATTAATACAATAAAGTAAAGTGTTCACTACACCACTCCCCACGGAATGAGAAAGGTATGTCGGAAAATGTACCCGACGTCCAGAACGAGTAGAGCAAACAGTGGGTGGTGGGGGAGACTGAGTGTTCAAATTAGCGGTTGGTGTGTACGTAGTAGTATTGGTATTGTTTGTTGAGGAAATGTGGGCTGGTTTGAGGCGGTCGATGGAGACTGTGCCGTTAAGGTCAAGGGTGAAATGTTTATCAGTTCGTTTGATAATACGGAATGGTCCGTTGTAAGGTGGTTGGAGTGGTTTCCGAACAGCATCATGGCACGTGTGTGGCTGATGCTAGTCCGTCAGGAATGTGAGAGTTTCTACTGGTAGGTATTGGTCTAAAGTGTGTTTTGAGCTGGTTGATAAATTCGGAGGGGTCTGGCAGAGAGTTAGTTGGTGAAGGAGAAAAAAATTCACCGGGCAGACGAAGGGTGGTGCCATAGACCATCTCAGCGGAGATGTCTTCTTTCAGTGCACCTAGAAGTATGAGAGGTAGAGTATCCATCCAAGCCGTTGGTTGAGGTTGGGCCTTGAGAGCGGCTTTGAGTTGCCGATGAGCACGTTCAACCATTCCGTTGGATTGAGGGTGGTATGAGGTGGTTCGAGAGCGTTTGGAACCAAGTAGAGAGGTAAGGTTACTCCATAATCGAGATTCAAACTGTCGTCCGCGGTCTGTCACAATGGTGGATGGTACCCCAAATCGCGAGATCCAACCACTGAGGAAGCCACAGCTTCTGCAGTGGCTTCGGGCAACGCAGGTTAGGAGGTATGGGATGGTCCAACCAGGAAACGGTTGTCAGGTGTTGGAAAGGGTGTGGCTGTTGTGTGTCGTTGGATTTTCGCTCGTTGACACTGCGGGTCCATGCCTGGCTAAACAAATCGAGCAGTAATTAGTTTCTGAGTGGCACGAATTCCTAGAGACCATGTAGGGAGTTGAACACAGTTCGTCGCCATGGTTGCGGAACCAGGGGTCTTTGGGTGCCAATGGAAGTATCGAGAGTCCGGTAGGGCGACTGGTTGAGTTGAGGATGGTGAGTGCACGGATTTGTGGGTCAGTGGCTTAGCCATGGCGCACCTGAGGGCTACATTGTCTGTACCGCTAACGTGCCTGATTGTCGAGGTGAACTGAGTGATGTAATCGAGGTGTCGTGCTTGTCGTGACGAATGTCGATCGGATCGAACGTTCAGTGCGTACGTCAGGGGTTTGTGGTCGGTTAGAACATGGAAGAGACGTCCTTCGAGAAAATGGCGAAACTGTTTGATGGAGTTCTCTGTCAAAGGTACTGTAGCGGGTTTCAGCTGGACTGGAGAAAAACGAGATGGGATTCCGTTATAGAACTGCGCCAACAGCAGTGTCGGATGCGTCGGTCATGAGACAGGTGGGTTGAGGGTAAGAGAGGAGGGAAGCGTTAGCAAGGGGTGCCAGTTTGGCTGACGAAATGAGGGAGTGCAGTGGTTGCATAAGGTCAACACAGTGAGGTAGAAAACGATGGTAAAAGTTCACAAGTCCAATGAAAGCGCCGGAGTTGGCGTTGAGACTGAGGTTGTGGAAATTCCCGAACAGCTTGCACTTTGTCTGGGAGAGGGGTGAAACCAAGTAGGCACTTGTTGGGGTTGACGTGGCGTTCGAAAACAGTTTGAAAGTCCTTGAGGTGTTGATCGTGGGTGGGGCTGGCAATGAGAACATCGTCTATGTAGGCATAGGCGGCTGGTACCCCACGGAGAACTTGGTCCATAAATCGTTGGAATGTTTGGGCAGCGTTCCTGAGGCCGAATGGCATCTTGACAAATTCAAACAGTCCGAAGGGTGTGGTAATCGCCGTCTTGGGTACATCCGAGGGGGCCACAGGAATCTGATGGTAGGCACGTACGAGATCCAGTTTAGAAAATATAGTGGAACCCTGTAGAGAGGAAGAAAAATCAGGACAGGATACGGATCAGGCGCACGACAGGTCTTTAGGAACCGTGGGGAAGGTCTGATGATGCCCAGCTGGAGCATGTGCTCGAACGAATTCCCTCTTTGCGACACGGAGACGGTCTGGGACGGGCTGAGGTTGGTGGTCCTGTAGTTTCAATGTGGTGGGAAATGTTGTGTTTGACCGGTGCATCGGAGACAGCAACCTGTGTGAGTGAGGGGAGGAGGGTGAGGTAGGGTATCTTTCGGGTACAGTGTTGCGCTCAGAGAGGAGTGCGCAGAGTGGATACCCTGAATGTGGAGGAGTTTCTGTGGGACATGTCAACCATCAAACCAAAATGTTCAGCACCGAGGATTGGTTTCTGAACATCAGCGATGATGAAAATCCAGGGTAGTGAGCTCCAAGGTTGAGTGTGAGGGAGCGTTTCCCATAGGGTGTGTCGTTTATGGCCAGAAGAACGTCGTCGGTCAGTACACTGACTTCCGAACCTGTATCAACTAAAAATCGTGTATTAGTGTGTGCATCACTTACAAAAAATAGGCGACTATAAGGTGGGCCGGTGACACTTGTCGCCCGGCCTGAGAGCTGCATGGTTCCTGGGGGGTTTGTCTGGGGCATCCAGGGGAGCGGGACTACGAGGGCGACGATGGCTTCGGGAGCTGTGAGTCGAGGTAAGTGAGGCCACAAGGTCAGCAAGGCGTGTCACTTCCTCCTTGAGTTTTTCCACCTCATCCGTGTTTGGCGAGTTCCAGAGACAGTGTTCGGGTGTGTATGTCAGCTAGCTTGGCTATTACCATACGACATTCGTGAGGGTGTCTGCGTCAGCACCCAGTTGATCACCCAGTAGCTGTTGCATTCTGCGGAGGAGCTGCCGAGTTCCTCGCCGCTGATGAGCTGTTGTAGTTTCCTCTGGGTAGAAGCAGCTGCCTTGAGTGTGTTGTAGGGGGTTGTCTGTGGGAGGTCGGAGGAGTAGATCACGGACTTCAGCAGCAAATTCGGGGCTGAGTGAGCTGATCACATGGTCAAACATGGTCTGGTGATGCGCCTGGTGGTAAACTGTGCCTCAGGTGATGGAGACTGCAGAGAGGGTTGCTGCAGCTTCTGGCAGGTCCGGTTCTCCGCCTTCCAGTGTCATGTCTGGGGAGAAGCTTGGGCTGAGAAGTTACCGTTCGGATCACAGTGTGTGTGCGTCTAAGTATATATAGTAAGAATCACAAAAAGAGGCAATGTGGTAGGACATGAATAAGTGGCGCATTGCGTGATTAAATTCATTGCGTATTACGTAACATGATATAATAACGGAAAACTGGTAAAGGTGACTCAATAATGGTAAAGATCATTAATACAATAAAGTAAAGTGTTCACTACATATACGTAATCTATGTTTGATTCTCTCAATATCTCTCAATATTTTAGGATGATGCAGTGGGTGTGGCAAAGGGGAAATGCCCCCCCTTTTTCTGGATCTCGACTACTGATTATCTTGCTGAGCACTTCGGAATCTTGCTGCAGTTAAGCTATTCTGGTCTAAATCTATAGACAGTTATCTTGCAAATAAAGCATCAGGCCGAAAAGTCAATTATGATGCCATAATTAAGAGGCGTGGCTTCCGGTCAAAATTTCGGCGCTGCGCAGCTGATGTATTTTGCCCCCTCTTCCAAAAAATCCTGGCTACGCTCTGTTGATCCGATACGAAGAGAGAGAAAGAAAACGCTGTTCGCTTGCCATGTTGATGATATCTGGGGTGAACTTGCCCGAATTAAGAAGGAAATGGTTAGTAGATTTGCTCATCTGTCCTTGTATTTTAGTGCACATAATAATCAAAATATCAATCTCTATAATTATGTGCACGAGTAACAAGCAATGGCAAGGATACTAATTGCACGAGGCGTAGCTGAGTGCTTTAACCGTCACGGGCCACGATTGTGGCCCGACTTTTTTTGCGAAATTCTAACTCTGCGATACTACGCACATCCCTGGAAGAGCTGTAGAATCACGTGCAATTAAGTCTAGAATTTTCCAAGCCACGTTGCTATGCTAAAATTTCATTAGCATCTTACCGCACGAAGCTATGGCTAGGTTGTTTACTAGCTTGAGGATAGCAATGGCGATGTCTCCTCTGGTGATGACAGTGCCTATGAAGGAGAGGGGATAGTAGGATACCTCCCAAAGGCTACCAGCTTGAACTGTCTGGGACTGAGGACATGCATGACATGGACCTAGACGCTAGCGCTATGGACCAGGACGGTGAAAGATCAGGAGAGGGCTCACTGTGGGCTCACTGTGTGACTCTGGCAAGTAGTATAGTATAGCTAGAATATCAGTAGTGTCAGTAGTGTAAGTATAGTATAGCTAAAATAGTAATGAACAGTGTACGTATTGTACGATATATCTTAGCACTGTTACATTCATCCCATATGATAGGCTGATCCATAAAAAAATTTTTTTGGATTTTATCTCACCGCTCGCCGAGCATTTAAAATGATAAAAACGGGTGAGCGTATAATAACCGTGGTTGTTATGGCAACACATGTTGCACCATTTTATTCCTTGTTGTATGGGCATTCTATGGGCATTCTATTGGTATATGGTTGCTAGGAATTTTATTGCCCGATAGAGAATTTACAGACATTTCACTTCACTGTTAATTAAGAATCCGACGGTTAAAGGGTTAACCTTGCCAGTGCTTGTTATGAGTGCATACTATTGATTGTTATTAAGGCCTGCAGTTTCAGTGAAAAAATTAGCCGCGGCCGTTATTCGAACGTGCGGTCGTCAAGGCAATAATTTCACGTCGTTATTGACGACGTGTGTGTACGAATCCCAGTGAATAATAGGACAACATGCGATTATTATGTTAATCGGGATGTCAACTTGGTTCTGTATTATTGTTACACCTACATGTATACAGCAGGAACACCTTCCCTCAATATTTATGTGTTTATTTTATAGGTGTCTACTTGTGATATTTGCCAGCAAGTTAATCGAAAGCGGCAGGCCCGAACTTCACCCCATCCGTGTGCAGTTTGCTAGGAATTGATTTTGTTGGTATTCTCTCTCCAACTGCTAACGATGGTTCCTTACTTTACCAAGTGGGTAGAAGCTATTCCTACACTTGACAAGAGGTATAAACTAGAGCACTAAAGTGCAAACCCTCGGCTGGATTATGAAGAGAGAGTGCATGTAGTGATGTTGTTATCATGTATGACTAACAGCAGCTCAGGAGTAAACCATGCTGAGAACAGGTAGCTCTAGCCTCAATCGTTATCTGAAAGAACGCAGTTCTAATGTAGCACTCGTTCTATGGTCCAGGAATTTCTTGGACCGGTAATTGCCCGCACAAGGTCCGTACAAGGTGTATTACCCATGAATATCATTATGATGCTGACTCAAGTTGCACATTAGAACTTGACCAGGCGTTCTTTCAGATAACGAACGGCTGGTCTCGTGGTCTCGAGGCTCTAGGACCGGAGTCAGCTAACTGGCGGCTATAATTCTAGCTTTCTACCCTGTTCCATTCCTGGTACAAGATCACTTCAGTTATAAATAACGCATGTGCGCAAGCGACGTATACGGTAGTGTGTTTGTGTGTGTAGACTGCTCAAGGAGAGGCTTCTAGTCGTGTTTACTTGGATTTTTATTCGTGCTTCGTTCTCGAGTTCTTACTTGGAATGCCTTTTCCACGTAGCCAAACTTGTTTACCGAGTTGCTACTCTACTTAGTAGTTAGCTCTGCACTAGCTATTGGTAGCTGCAAGAGAGCTGCAAGTAATGCAGCCATTAAATTTAGACTTGAACAATCATGTTACCCACTCTGTGAGTTTTTGCATGCAGCAAAATTAAATTGTTTATCATGTGCTATTAAAACATTTTAGTAGCTTTACGTTATGTAGCTCCACCGAGGCATCAGCACCTGCGGTGCTTTCATTGACGCAGTAGGGTTGCCATCCACATGCAGTATATCAGTTACCTTGGTAGAGAACCTGTACTACCTTTGTGCCTGCTCAAGTCGAGCTCCGGACTACCTACGAGCCTTACAGGGGAACGGGCAAGTCCTCAGGCGCTTAGAGCCTGGATCTCCACCGTCATCTCTCTCACTTGGCTACCCGGGCAGCAGACTCGCTCCCGGTCACCCCGACGGAAACACCGATCACACGGAGCCATCGCCACCACTCCCCCCGAAGCGGTGCTCCCCCCATCTCACGGGACGAAAGATGCGAGTTCACAGGCATTTTACCAAGCGTCGCGTGGCACTTGTGGTTGCAAATGTTTGCAGACTGCACGTGCTCCTCACCTCTGGCGCTCGAGCGTTTTCAAACCACTGCGTGGCTTCAGTATGACATGCTCGAAAGATAGCTTCGCCCACCAGATTTAGTTGCCTCATGTTTAGCTGCAGATACCCAGCTCGCTTTTTATACCCGCGGTACACTTGGCGTCTGAATGTCCAACCCTACTGCCACGTGTCCATTTTGCCAAACACTGCCTCGGCTCCTGCGGTGAACACGGCTGCACCTTCAGCATCACCCTTTCGGAAACGCCATGTCATGTCAAGGGTCGGCAGTCCCGCTCAAACCTCATGCATTCACCAGGAGGGGTCCCTTACAAATCCCTACGCTCGTTCGTTCCCGATTGCATTTAATCAGGTCTCTCTCACACCTCTCACACACATAGTATCTATCTAACCAAGCTCTAACCAAGCTCTAACCTCTTACACAGATGCCTCTTCCGAAATCGAGCCTTTTGGAACGGGTATCGGTACACCATTGCAATTCTAGGCAACGTGGGACGGACCTCGCATCCTTCGGGTCCACTTTTAATGCCAACACTTGAGGCTGCAGCCCATGTACATCACCGCTGTGACCTACACAAATAATTGGGGAAATATAACGCGAGCAGCAAGGTGTCCGTAGGAGAATTGTTTGACAAGGCTACAGGTATTCCACGACAAAATCAGACGTCAAGGATATATCCTTTCTATTGCCGCCAAAGATGACCCACCTTTCCACGTTTCACGTTTCGCATCAATCATCAAATCCACTAAGAGAGAAACTGAATGATCACCACAAACTCCGGATTGTGAAGAAATAGACATGTGTACGATAGTATTATTAGCAGACGTATGTATCTATAACAAATTATAATCTGACACGTGTGTGCGGTTCGGCTGGTTTACGGCCTTCATCTTTTGTTTTTGAGGTGATTCGCCAGTAGCAACTTTTAGTTACATTGTATTGTTATAAATGTTGTCACTCACCATAATAGAAAATTTAACGAGCAGAAGGAGATTTCTTGCAATTGTCGCAGCTTTAGCAACATGTACCTCCTACAGTCAGACGAATTCTTGTAGTGTTAGTCAGATCTACGGGGGTTTCCAAAAGATGGTTGGCTCTCCTCTCCAAAGATCGAGGTGCGCCATAGTGTCGTCAACCTAACACCAACACCCATGCCGAGAGCCATCGTCACCACTCGGACCACCCCCTTCGGATCAGCGAGGCTCATGTCTTTGTTATAGGCTCTGCACCAGATCCACGATGACATCCGCTCATCACCAATACTAGCTGTGTCACTTAGTTCATAATTAGAACAACATTGAACTCAACAAAATTTTGCAATTGGGTGTGGTTTCAAATTATTATTTCATGGCAACTTATCATTGAAGTCACATGAAATGTTAATGAATGTCATGTGCACCTCTGAATGATCTTGTATTAGGCTGCGCGTATATTACACACTGATGTAATCTAGGACTTCAAGAGGAAGTGACAGCAACGTTTTTTGTAACAAGGTCTGAAAAAAAAATTGATTACAACAATATGTACGTACAGCTGTTTGCATAGACCTTGCAAAATACAAATCTTCACTGCATTACCATAAAACCACCGTACATGTCATGCAATGTTGCTATGCAAACAAATAGTATAAATTGTACATGCATGTAGTATAGTTATGAGCAATGATGGCTTCTAGAACTAGACTATGGAACCGGGGAGGATTGAAGTGGAGAATGGTCTCTATCAACACCTTGTGCTGAGACTTGCATGCTGAACGAAAAATTGTTACGCTAAGGAACCTGCAGATAGTTGACTCGCTCACTGTGGTATATCCTGTTTCTTTGCAGTACCTTTACTGCTTAAACTTAAACTATCTTTTGTGATATTATCACAAAAGATAGTTTAAGCCTGCTGCTTATACGAGAAATGTGACCACAGTTGACTCGCTCACTGTGGTATATCCTGTTTCTTTGCAGTACCTTTACTGCTTAAACTTAAACTATCTTTTGTGATATTATCACAAAAGATAGTTTAAGCCTGCTGCTTATACGAGAAATGTGACCACAGTGAGCGAGTCAACTATCTGCAGGTTCCTTAGCGTAACAATTTTTCGTTCAGCATGCAAGTCTCAGCACAAGGTGTTGATAAACACTGACATATTATGTCAGTGTTTGAGGTCCTTTGCAGTACTTCGTACTAACAGTTTCTTCAGCCTTCACACTGCTTTCCATACATTCAGTGGACGGTTAGTAGCTACATGTATATCATATCTGCTGGTATATGCAAGCTAGTCCCAGCCCATTCTCCATCTCCATTTCCGATCCTCACTATAATTTGTATGTGAGTTTCATACCACCAACAAGTACATAGAATACATAGCTAACATTAAAACTCATCACTAAACCATCTTATGAAAACCAACTTGCTTTCTGCTACAGTCCCACAAAGGCTAGTATAAGGCTAGTATAGCCAATAAACCAGGAAATCTGGCGTTCTGGATTTTATTGCCACCTTAAAACAATCTGTGGCTAGTCAATTATAATTATGATCATAATTCTTCAAGTGAGTCATCCAGCTTCCCATGGGCCTGTTTTGCAAATTAAACAGTGCTTTCAAGTGGGGTTTTCTGTTACAGCAAGCCTGGGGATGCAGTCAGTCCTGATGATACCTTATAACAGACTAAGGATCATGAGAAGGTACAATGTAATTAATGCATGACAACTTTTACCTTATTTCTTTTTTCTTTGAAGAATGCTGGGACCTAACATCAAAATTGCTTCTGAGAAGAAAATGAGAGCAGAGGCAGAGTCACTGGCAGGGGTTGATAACCTTAAGTCTGAGCTTGTTCCATTCACCACATTCCCTGTCATGGAAGACACACGGTTGAGATTAAAAACGTTCCCATGTGCAGCACCCCATGTGCAGCACCCCAAACCTCTGGGATAAGATTGAAAGTATGCTCAACTTTAATGATGATGCAGAGAGAAGGTGCATAGAGATACTGTGTATAATTTTATACTTCTCATGATGTAATTCAATTTAGAGTGCACCGACTAACCTGGAGGGAGGATACCCGAGAATGAAATCTGGGTAAAGCTGTGTGGAGACAAGGGAGGAGGGAGCTTCAAGATGAGTTTTCAAATATGCAATGTTGATCACCCCAACTCCCCTGTCAACACCTGTGCTTTTTGCGTGTTTGAGGCGCCTGATAACATAACAAACCTCAAAATTGCACTGGAGCGATTTCAGGATCAGGTGGACAACCTTCACAAGAGAACATGGAGGTACAACATGGAGGTACAACAACATGTACAATGGGTTAAACACAATATAATGTATACCTGTACAGAGGAAACACAATCCGGGTCTTCCTAAGTGGCGACTATGAGTTCTTGTGCTATATGTTTGGGCTGTCAGGTGCTTCAGGTAAAACTAACAACTTACAAAAAATTGAATAGGTCGACATAACTGCTTGTGGTGCTTGGTGACATCGGACCAACTGAAGAACCCTCCCGCCAATATTCCGAGCAGAAGTACTGATAGTATCGTACAAGATCACCAGAGATTTCTTGCAGCTGGAGGGAAACCGAAAAATGTGAAAAATTTCAACAACTGCATCAGAGAACCATTCTTTAAGGGTATTCCTTTGAATCAAGTAAGACTGCTACACTGTATTAACTCACCCATGACTTTATTCCTAAAATGATGTTGATTTGCCCACCAGGACTCCACATAACTCTAGGCATATTCTATCGCCTCTTCCAGTTGCTAGAAGATGAGTGCCATGTGCTGGACGTGGCTGTTTGAGATGAGGAGGATAGTTGCGACAAGGGGGGCCCCAGTTACTCCAACTATGTGGGCGACGTTACTAGAGCGAGGATCCTCAAAGATGAGATAGACAGGTTACTATCCTTACATGCTATAGAGATAATTTGTGAACAACATAATTATAGGGCAAACATAATTATAGGGCAAATGAACAGATCGATCAACTCAATGATCTAATAGCCATATTCGTACTGTTTGGTGAGGATGAGGAGCTGCAAGCCCTCCGCTCAGAGTTAGAAGAAATCGCTACGAAAGTAAATAAACTGGTGAGTGTTAATTGGAACACTATGTCAGCAATACATAATTGTCTTTAGGACACTGAATGGACCAAAGCAAATGCATTAACAACAAAGCTGTTCAAGCGAGAGGACGGTCCCTTTGTAAAAGCCCTAGATATCGCACTAGATGGCTTCAATGTGCGACGACAGGCCTATTATGGAGGAACGTTTGTGGGAAACCACGTCCACCTAACTCTCAAGGTATAATAATAATCACAACTGTACAATAATTATACTTACAGCTTATGCGGCGCTCTCTCTACAGCCTGAGAACACGGTGACTCTCTGCAATGCGGTGTTTACAGCAGGACATTATCGTCCTGCTATCATGCAGCGAGCTGAGAGGATACACAGGAAATATTCTGTGGTGTTTGCTCTATTCCACAACTGCGATGAATTGTATAACAAGCCATACATAACTGACAAAGAAATTGCTCTTCTAGGTAATCTATAATTACATTTACTATTGACTAACTTTGTCCACAGGCACACACATCTCTACCTTCATGAGCTTTTATCGGGAGCAATTTCCCGATGCAAGTGTGATTCCCAAAATGCACATGCTTGAAACGCATGTGGTTGACTGGCTTAACGAGTGGCGAGTGGGATTGGGATTGATGGGAGAGCAAGGAGCTGAGTCCATTCATGCCTATTTCAACAATATAAAGGCATCATTCCGAAACATCCCGAATGGTGTAGACAGATTAAGATGCATGATGAGACAGCACTTCGTACACGTTGCACCATCAACCATTGCATGCAGACGTCCCCCTCAAAAGAGGAGAAAGACCAAATTATGATTATTTTTTATACATATATATGTACGTACGTATGTATGTACGTACTTATCAATACACAGGCTGGAATAGGCAACGTTCTTTACAGGAAGTTATAACTATTTCAAATGACACTTTATAGCATGTATAATTATAATACATGACTAGTCTGTGTATCAAAACATACCTCAGGACTTTCTTTTCAAGTAACTGCTGCTCACTAGTTTTAGGAAACACAGATGGTGACAGAAGCGCTTCTTTGCTGGAGGCACTGTACCCCTTGTCCAAAATGATGTACTTGTACAAGCCAACACAGCTTGTGCAGTGATCTGTCAATTTTTATCAAACTGGTATCTATGGAAAGCACATGCTCTATACTTCCAGCACAGTCACATTTTTCACATACTTAGGAATCCCCTTCCACAATGGGATGCTCCAAAACCAGCCCCCACTTCCACTGGTTTGTGGTTTGGAGGAATGTATTATCTTGTCATAATCATGTACTACATCCTGATAAACTAAGTGGTGAATTTTCATTGTTGTGAAACAGCGGTGATGAGCGGTTTGTGGATCTTTCTTTAAACAGAAGAAAAGTTCTTGCGCGGTTAAAATAGGCATTCACCCTGCTTTTGCCACCCATGCAAGAACATTATAAGAGTGATAGTAAATCCTACTACCCGACAATCACGATCTATTTAGAGTGCACCGACTAATCTGGCACGAAGGGAGGGATGGTAAAGATTAAGGGAGGAGGGAGCTTCAAAATGAGTTTTCACCCCAATGCTCCTGATAACATCACTAACCTATTTCAGGATCAGGTGGACAACCTTCACACGAGGTACGACGTTAAATACAATATATATACGTGTACAGAGGCCGGAGTTCCTGTGCAATATATATGGGCTATATATATGGGCTGTCAGGTGCTTCTAACAACTTAGTTATACATACCTTTCACATACAAAATTCACATAACTGCTCTGAGGAGGAGGATGATCCAGAGCTCCGCTCAGAGCTAGA
Source organism: Halichondria panicea (assembly GCF_963675165.1). Classification (NCBI taxonomy): domain Eukaryota; kingdom Metazoa; phylum Porifera; class Demospongiae; order Suberitida; family Halichondriidae; genus Halichondria; species Halichondria panicea. The sequence goes on from NC_087388.1 coordinate 2,460,732, forward strand.
AGTGAAAGCAAAGAAAGTTAATTGGAACGCAATACATAATTATATCTTTAGGACACTGATATCTTTAGGACGGATCAGCACTAACAACAAAGTTGTTTAAGCGAGAGGACGGTCCATTCTTAAAAGCCCTAGACATTGCCTTCGAAGCCGAGGAACGTTTGTGGGAAACCACGTCCTCCAGGTACAATATTATATATTAATTATAACATGCTTACGCTGGACATCACTTGGCAGCAGGTCCTGCTATCATGCATTCTGTGGTGTTCGCTCTTTTCCACAACTGCGATGAGGAGGAAATTGGTTGTCTAGGTAATGTATAATTATTTATTAATACTAATCTCTATGGGTCACAGGCTGGACGAGTGGACGAGTGGAGGGTGAGAGGTGAGAGCTGAGTTGCATATTTCATCATTGGCATGATGAGACAGCACTTTGTACATGTTGCACATGTTGCACCATCAACCATTGCATGCAGACGTCCACCTCATTATTTTTATCGTAGCCATGTTCGTAGCCATGTATTATTATAGTACATGCCACAAAGTGTCAGTTATAACTTCCAGTAAAAAACGCAAGATAAACATTCCTTCAAAACCACAAGCCAGTGGAAGGGGGGGGCTGGTTTTAGAGCATCCCATTGTGGCTGGAAGTATAGAGCATGTGCTTTCCAGTCTGATAAAAATTGACGGATCACAGCACACGCTGTATTGGCTTGTACTTCCTTTTGGACAAGGGGCACAGTGTAACGCTTACAAATGTGTTCAAAACTAGTTCTACTTAAAAAGGAAGTCCTGAGGTATATCAGTGGTGAGTCGTGCGCACTATCGGTGATAAAGCCCAAGTCATCACCTCTGACGATGTTGGGCTTATTAGGAGAGACACTGACTACAGCACACCCTCTTCCCTCTTCCTCACAATCACACAATCATCTTCATCTTCCTCTTCCTCATCACTTCCGTCGCTCACCATACGAAGGACAAAAATCAGAGCTCAAAAAATATATATATGAGTATTATAATATAATTTTTACACTCACCACTCACCACTCCCTAAAACAGTAGCCTGAACGGAGCTGTAACGGACACCTTTAGAAAAAAAGCAAGAATAAGACTATAGAATAAAGCCAGAGCATACACTTTCGTCAGCCTTAAATTTATTTTCCAATGCAGAATGGATCATCACAACTTTTTTCTGAATTTGGAATAGGTGATCAAGAAAATTATACACTTACAGAAAGGTCCCGAGTGAGTGACAACCCTTTTACGCTTTCCAGACTCTGCACTACCATCTTATTCACTACCATCTTATTTTCTATTTTTTTTCCAAATCTTTATGCTGCTGTTCAAATGAACTTTGCTTTTGCAATATATGTTGCTGCATTGCAGAAATATTTGATTGGTTCTGCAATGTTTGATACCTTCGAGATCTTTCAAACCGCCCATCATCACCGTTGCTTTCATCATCTGAAGAGTTCCCCTGGCCTCCAAAGTTCTCCTGGTCTCTCATTCATGTGCCGCTGCCGCTGAAAACTCTTCTAACAGGAGCCAGATGTACAGAGTAATACAGTGACGATTTTAGTATGGCGTCTATGTCCTCTTCATATGAGCATCGATCTTTCAGTGAGAGATCCAGAGTCAGAATCAGCGAGAAGATTTTATGTGGACACTGCGATCAACAACTTTCTAAAACAGTTTTATAAACACTACTTTGACAGAAAAAAACGTGTTTGGCAGTGTGAAAGTTTGCAATACAAAGGTGAAGAATTTGATTTTGGACTTCCATTTCTCTGACTCAAGCCAATCTTCCAATCTTCATCTTCATCCCAGGCCCAGCCATTAGTTGCGTAGAACCTTCAGATCTGTATTGTATGGATGCAATAGAGCTACTTCAATAAGTTTTTTGACAATTACTTTTTAGACGATTCAACAACTTCAACAACTCCTGAAGTAGAAGTTGATACAGAGGATATGGTAAGCATTTTAAGTTGTCAGTTAAACGAGAAGCTTGCGCATAAAATTGATACGCAATCTATGAACTGCGCGTTTACGCACTCGTTGCTAGAGCGCTATGCCCACGGTATAAAAGGGGCAGGGCCCGGCCGGAAGTGAATGCTGCTGCAAATGGCGGCTAATTCAAACTCTATGCACACACACGTACAGTACAGTACACAAACACACTTATTTTTACTAGCCCTGAACACATGGCAGCAACACTTCTACTTTTTGTGCCTCCAACAGCGATGGAAATAGAGATATAACAGTAAGAACACATGTAAAAAGTCATACAAATCCATACTTTAGAATGAGTGGGGAAGCAGTTCCAAGTGATTGGGTGGACAGGTTGAACTTCGGGACAGGTTGAACTTCGGAACAACCACAGTACGATTATTTCCCTCTTGTCATGTATCACTGTCCTTGTCTCCTTCCTAGCCCTTCCTAGCCAAATACTCAATCTACCCACACTCTCAGTGTACTCAGCAACCTGTATATACAGTTGATGTCTTTTCTCATCGTTGGCAGGATGGGGGCCACAAGATCCTCTTAGAAAGTCTGGAGGAAGCTGAATCACACACAGGCAGTGTATGCAGTGATCAATGGAACTGGAGTTGCTGGGTTGTGCTGGTAACCACGAACATGGTGCGGGTATTCTAATAAAAAAATTTGACTTGTGTGTTTATTTCTACTTTTATGTACCTTCTTGTGGTTCTGAGTCGTCGCGTCTAGTGGTGTAGTTTTAGTAAGTGATAAAATTTTACAGGTATGTACATGTATTGTTTCTCTTGTGTAGGAGATTAGGAGGAGGTACCCCAGCTTGATATCACTACCTTGATATCAAATGGAATAGTGTGCTAAGAGACTAGGAATTTAGAGCAAAGCAAATACTAATTCCTTATTACTATTACAGATCAACATTTGAGGCCGAGTATTTGCCAGAAGAGGCTGGTATGGAAACCGAGTCCACAGTGACTGCCTTAGAATTATCCTGTACACACCAATTACGTAGTAAATAAAACTCATTAATTGTTAGTCGGCCATGTCATCATTAATTGTTAGTCGTCCATGTCATCCTCAAATATTCTGATGGCATCACTCCGTCTTCTAAGGTCACGTCATCATTCTGCTCCTCTACTACGTCATCTTTTTCGATCAATTCTCTACGAAAGTTACATATCAAATGCCCTTACATGTACGTACACATTGTAATCATACCTCATATCAGCTTTGTTTTGTTCAACATACATTGCCCATAGCAAAGCAACAACCTTTCTTCACTAAGGATTTCATTGCTGTGCGGCGATCTGGTCGTCGAAGGTCACTGGTGTAAGAGCGATTGACGTTCTCATTCTAGAATAAAGCAATTATCGATAGTATAGACTGAAATGTAAAGTAAGCTCTAAATACTACTACAAATTAGTGTACGAGAAGCTCATAGTGTACACATAGTAATACTCCATGTTTCATTCGCATTATGAACGTCTCAGTCGAAAAGTGAATGCGCTTGGGCAGGTAGGTGAGGAGTTGATGGTTGAACGACTCAACCCAGTAGGTATCACGACACTATACAATATACGGGTATGTTATACAAACAACACATTTTTAATCCTTACCGAACAGAAAGCTTTAGCATAGCGGTAAATGTACGTCGTATGGAGCTGCTTTATGAGAGCTTCTATAGCCTTTCTGCTAACAAGCTTGTCCCTACTGTTGAAATCTGGTCCTTATATCAACTTCGTTTAATCAAGTATCTTTTTTAGGATAGAACAGCACATGTGTTTACAAAAATTACTGACTAAGATTACTATAGATTACTTACATGGAATGTTCTAGATCTATCTAATTAGGTAATTACAATGACGTTAGTCTCACAATCTACTATTAGTTTCAACACTATCAGTAGATTGTACTCAAATCTTAAACACTGGTTTCGATAGTGGTCCTCAAACGTGCAAATTGGCGGACGACGTCCCTTTGACTTCTGAGCATACTTGCATCGCACATATGGAAAGGGACTCTGTGGTGACTCACATCTGTTGCAACCCCTCTTGGGAACGGGTGGTCGTCTGCTCGGATCAGGTAATCTCTTTCTTGCGTCTGGTTCCTTGATCTGATTCACATATGCCATATGATCAGCTTCTGTTGTGTTGGCAAACTCGTCTACTCCAAACCTAACAGGGGGTCCACGTGCTCTCTGAGAACGACGTCGTTCTTCTGATTGTTGAGTATCATCCTGTGGCTCATCTTGTGGCTGTTCAGTGTCATCCTGTGGTTGATGTGTCTCCTCTCCAACATCAAATATCGTATTTTTCTGTTCAGTTACAGGTTTGTTGAAGACAAAAACCGTTTCGTCGAATATTACATCTCTTCCCTTTCGGGTCTCTTCATCAAACAACCGGTATCCTTTCGAATTCTTGCAGTATCCAACAAACCGCAACTTCTTCACTTTCTTTTGTCTGTCACAATTCAGTATGTGAGCATATGCAATACAACCAAAGACTCGCAGGTGATTAACATCAGGTTTCCTCTCAAACCACTTCTGGTACGGTGTTGTATTACGGTGTTGTATTTCCTGATGGTGATGATCTGTTCTTCAGATACGCTGCAGTCGCTACTGCCTCTGCCCAGTAGCTGTTTGACAGACTTGCATGAGGCTCTAGCTGATTCCATTAGAGTCTTGTTTGTTCTCTGCGCCACCCCATTTGGGTAAGGGGTGGTTAGCTCATGCCGTATTCCTTTTGCCGATAAATACTGTTGAAATACATCGGTGTGTAGAGTTACAATGTTTTGCCCACATTCGTTTGTGACAAGTGCTTCAAATTCCTTGAATTTCTCAAAAACCTCTGACTTTCGTTTCAGAAAGTACACCGCACAACACTGAGAAGCGTCATCGATAAACGTCACAAAGTACCTTTGGCCACCGATCGATTCAGTTTGTACAGGCCCATATACGTTGCTATGAACTAGCTGTAGCTTTCTTGTTGAACGAATTCCTCGATTCTCACTTGTAGTTTTCTGCTCACAAGCTGGTGACGCTTGTTCTCTGGTAGGTTCACAATTCAATTGATACAGCTTGTTCACTAGTGACCCCATGCCACATAGCTATAAAATACTGTGCTAGAGTTCAGATGTCAGTTTTGTAACACCACAAACCTTCTGGTACATGCATGGTACATGCATGCAGGTACCTACTTTGTTATAATATGATTGCAAACTATAATTATACATAAGTAATGATACTCTTTCGTTCATTGTTTCATAAATCAAGAGTATGACCACAAAAGTCCCCACAAAAGTCCCCAATTACGAACTGTGTCGGCAACATGACTTAGAAGGTGTACATTCTTAAAAGGTTGCATAGCTGATTAGTCCTATCTTTTTAATTACACAGCTATACCTAAAACATGAACGAGAGATAAAGTTGATATCGATTACCAATATATAGCAGTTGCAGTGAGGATGACGAAAAAATAGTCCAAAGATCTCTTCCTTGGCGATCTGAAGGGCGATCTGAAGGTTGGAAACTAAAGTTGTGTGTGTGTGTGTGTCATGTTTGCTTTTTTCTCCATTTTGTAGCACTGAACAGGCTTGTTGAAAAAGAGAATTGAACAGAACACGAAGGTCACAAACAGGAGGAAAAAGACTTCAAAAATCGCCTAACGATGCTCCGTTGTGGACTGTATCAAGCAATTACCAAGAGTGTTGTTGATGCAGAAACATCGCATACGTACCAGTGGTACCAATACTACTAGTGGTACCAGTAGAAGTGGAGTTGCAAGGAGACTCGAACTTGATTCATTATCAGCAATTGATGTATTGTCTTTTGCTTGCAATTTAATTGTTATTGTTGATGAAGGTGTGGTCATGATAATTAATTATAACTGACTGCGCATGTGCAGTGTAGCTACAGCTAAATTGTACGTAGTCCGTTGAATGTCCGAGTGCATGGTAATTCTGACTAAAGGATGGTCCGTGCGGACCAGAACAACGGTCAGTAAACGTTCAGTCCGTATGAAGTGGTCCCACACCGGGACCGTTTCCCTACATAAGGTAGAATCCGTGTAAACAACGTGTATGTTTGCAAACGGTATCCGTTTCATTATTGGACTGCCTCCGTATTCTATGAGGTAGTCTGCTGTGTTGAAAGCGCAAAGCGCTTCAACTTAGCGCTTCAACTTTTGATGGTGCAAGTTAGACTAGGAACAGTCAAAGATCTACAATCAAAGATCTACAAGATGATGCGAACTTGTACTCACCTTTTTACCACTGCCACTGTTTCTCTTTCTCTTTACACTTAGCTGCCTCAGGTTCTACCTTGTGTAGCTGCACACTTCTCAGCACTCTACAGCTACGTGCCTTCTAGCGAATCTAAAAAAGTAATGTTTTATTCCATTTTTATTATACTGCCTGCATCAACTATTATAAGACTTCAATTTATAGGCCCATAAAATTAATATTAAAAATACAACCGGTTGTAGCTTGTTGCATGCGTTAGTAGAATCGCTAGAATCTATGGTCGGTAGATAGTAGTTGTATCTGTAGCATTGATTAGCCTTCTGTGTAAGCCTTCTTTGTGTACATCGTACACGGTGTGACTGGTAATCAGCGTATGTACAGTGAACAGAGGAATAGTTATTTCGTTTGACGAAATACGGGCGGGCGTATGTGGCAGCGAGTAGTGACTTTTGAAATACTAGAGATGGCAGGGTAGGAGGTTGAAAATGTAAATGTAGAAGCGTGACTCAGGTTACTCAGGTTTTGGTTATAATGAGACATGGTGTCATCGCATTGGAATGTTTATCACGTGTGCGTGGGTCTCCAATTACTAGTGGGGGTGGTCAACATACTGTCATCCTATGAATCTGCTATCATATGACTAAGCTTCAGCTTCATGTTAATTGGGATACTTACAAAACAATGCAATGACTATGAATACTTTTCGATGATTATGGACGTGCCTTTTTACTACTGTACTGTACTTGTGTATGTTACTTTGTGTATGTACCGTATATTCCGTATATTCACTGAAGTTTTATTCATCTCAATATAATTATTATTATTGTGTCTACAATCAGTTTGTCTGTTAACCCTTTAACCGCCACGGGCCACGATCGTGGCCCGCAATAGTGACTTTTTTTGCGAAATTCTAATTCTGCGATACTTAGGAAGTAGCTCGAACTACGCACATCCCTGTATAGAGGAAGAGCTGTAGAATCACGTGCAATTTAGTCTAGAATTTTCCAAGCCACGTTGCTATATTAAAATTTCATTAGCATCTTACCGCACGAAGTTTATAGCTATGGCTAGGTTGGGTTGTTTACTTGTGCCGATTTGCTTGAACTGCTTGAGGACAGCAATGGCGATGTCTCCTCTGGTGATGACAGTGCCTATGGATAGTAGGATACCTCCCAAAGGCTACCAGCTTTATGCCAGACGCTGATGAACTGTCTGGGACTGAGGACATGCATGACATGGACCTAGACGCTAGAGCTATGGACCAGGACGGTGAAAGACCAGGAGAGGGCTAGTAGTATAGTATAGCTAGAATATCAGTAGTAGAATTAGCAGTAATGAACAGTCTTTATGTGAGTTCTTTATGTGAGCTTGTAAATTTCATAGATCGTTCACCGATATATTATTACATGTACGTATTGTACTTCAAATTGATATATCTTAGCACTGTTACATTCATATGATGTGAAAATCAAGCTTAGTCAAGCCTTTATACCATATGATAGGCTGATCCATAAAAAAAAATTTTGGGATTTTATCTCACCGCTGTCACCGCTGGTCGAGCATTTAAAATGATAAAAACGGGTGAGCGTAATAACCGTGGTTGTTATGGCAACACATGTTGCACCATTTTATTCCTTGTTGTATGGGCATTCTATTGGTATATAGCTTTTATTGCTCTGGACAGACATTTCACTTCACTGTTAATTAAGAATCCGACGGTTAAGGGTTAACCATTAAAATTAATCCAAATTAATCCCCATTAAAACAAATTTTTTACGGGCACATCATTCACACAAAGCGCAACAGTTACTAGTAAGTTGTTCTTCATTAATACTTGTTCTTCATTAATACTACCGGCAGTGGGCAAAAACCATATCATCGTTGTATCGCTTGTATCATAGCTATAGCTAGACTTCTATGCAGGATTCTATGCAGGGTCTCTATCCCACTGAAATAATAACTATATAGCTAGCGGTACAGTTTCTAGTGTTTAAACTATTGCTTAGCAACAAGAACTAAAGCATGCAGCACACAGTCTTGTTGGATGCATGTAGCAATAATGAATAAAAAAAATCTTGTTAAGTACATGCAATAATACATTTTATGTCAATTAATAATTGATGGAATCGGTGTTTCCATGGTTTTTATTCAAAATTTTGCGATTTGTGAGCAGTTAGTTTTCCTCTACTCTGAATTATGAGAAAAGTTGAAAGTACAGGGGATGGTGTGTCCTTGGTGTACGAGCTCATCAAGAAGCCAACAAAAACTTGGGCAATGTTCACCGTAGTTGGAGAGATTCAAGAAGAGGCCAAGAAGAGGCCAAAGCAAGCAAGCACTGTTCGTGTGAGTTTCCTCCTCAATTTAATTTGTAATTTTGTGATTTTCTAATAAAGCTAAGTTGTATATAATTTTACTGTGACAGTCATGCTCTACATAATTATAATGGCGATGGCATACTTACGAGTTCATTGAAAAGTTACAGGATACGTTGAGCCTATGGACAAGCCTCCATCCAGATGCTACTTCAAAAACACCAAAGTCGTCAAGCTGTTTCTAACGAACCTAACGAAGTACAACCAACCTTCTCCTACAAAGAAACGAAAATTTATCAAGGTGACGAAGCGTGCGCTAATGTTATTCATTGTACAATGTTATTCATTGAGTAGGAAAGTTACTCATTGCCTTCTGCTAGTAGCCAGTGTAGGAATGCCATGGAGTTGCGTACTCTTCCTATGTATGTGCCTTGATTGTATGGCTGCTGAAGTGTATGATGAGTCTTTTTTAACCCTAAGGTCCTAAGGTGTGATGGAACTACCGATAACTACCGATAACGCAACTACATGCTCCTCCAAGGCAGATTCAACATTCTTGGGGACACCTCAAAAAGAGGATGGTCTTTGCTCCAGGTGCATGCCCAATGGCAGTTTTGTGTACAAGTGTTCACAATTCTGGAGAATTTAAAGCTAAACACAAGAACGTCTATCCTAGGAGGAGCAAAAATCAGTTGGCAACAGAGCATCCCGATAACCGATAACCGATACTACACAGTGGCTCTTGCCGATGTCTACGTAGGCCTCAGTGATGAATTCGCCTTGCATTCGCGAGTTACACACCGCGATCTGGTCAGTAACTAATATAGTGATAGTCACTTATGTGTATACATGCATGTATAGGTTGGAAACCCCAGCCCAGTCGCAAGATTCTATGTATAATTGATTAAAAATACGTACAAATGCAGCTATTTTGAAACTATAAGAATGTAGGAAATGAGTATTATAATAAGTTATATATCCCACACACATAAGGATAATGTATCCAGCTTACCTGGTAGTTCAGGTAATGGACCTGTTCGAGCAGTCGAAACTAAAGGCACAAAAGAACTAAAGGCACAAAAGGCCCGAATTTAAGCAGAACTACTTGGCACCTATTCGAACTCTGCCAATTAGTGTTTACTACTGCAAAAAGTGATAGCTGGGGAAACCTCTGCTGCTACTCATTTAAAGCAGAAAGCAGCTCAGCATTTGCAAAGCTAACAAATATTGAGTCATAGGATCAAGCTGTTGACAAATTTCCCGCTTTTGCTACTGACGATCAGCTAAATCGATTTCTTGGCATCGACATTCGAAAAACAATTCCGAAAGCTTTCTGCCAGCAGCTGACGACGCATCACCAGTTTCCAGTATTATCGTCAATGGTGCATTGTGAATGTTACAGAAATTTCAGAAATATGATCAGAAAGGCAAACCCGTCTTTTGAAGGGGCCCACCTAGTCACACAGTGAGAATATGGCATGTAGTTGCCAGACTGGAAATGCACTGGTGATTTCATCATGAAATTCGAAAGGCTCGTATTTTTTCGGACCTAGACCTGCCCTGATTTGGCCACAACTAGCTAAACAGATTTTTCGACTTTGGCCCTTATTAATTAATTGTATTTTATTGCTTAATTAAATAAATTGATTACAATATCACTCACTTTGCACCTTCCTACCAAAGGGTACCGTTTTGAGAACTATCCCATACTGAAAAATGCCTTGTAACGGCTATACAAAAAATTTTTCGGATCAAAAATTTTTAGTTTAAGCATAGATTATTGAAGAGAGGGATTGGAAACGCATGCGTTGAAGTCATTGGAATTCCGGCCCATCCGTGTTGCGCCGACGCCCACGCAGTACTGCTTTTCAGCAAGCTGGTTTTTGCCTTCAATAGTCTACAGAAGGCAGCACAAAGGCTTGGCCTCGGGGCAATGCACACTGGTAGTCCAGCTGTTTATTCTAAATAGTGCTTGTTAAGTTTAATAAGTTTAATCTGTCTAGAGAAAGAGCAAAGTCTAATAATTTGGTATAAATCCGTATAAATCTTGACTTACCTTCACTGCCTCAAGTTTGTGGGATTATTTTGACTCTCTTGAAAGCAATCAGCCTTGCTACACTTTGAAGACAAGATCTGTCACGAAAATTTTGGTCCGCCGATAATTTCAGTCCGGGGACTGAAATTTTCGGTCCCCCGGACCAATTTAGCTGATAATGTTGGTCCGCCCTCGAAAAAAGTAGTCCTGAGCTGCGCAATGAGTTGCCTGTTCCACGTGGCTATAATAAAATCAATGCATGCATGCACAGCTTTTGATGCAGCTGAAAAGTTTGTTCGTATGGAGCTTGAGCTACATACAGGGGAGGAAGAGCTGATAGAAGAGGTATTCCACTATGTCACCACCAAGGAGTACCCTGATGACTGTAAAGAGGGAAGAAAAAGGGTCATCAGAAGAAAGGCCAAGCAGTTTGTAGTTAACAATGGTGACTTGATGTACAAACACAAGAGAAAGGACATAGTGAGTTGGTGTATCTGTAATGTAGTTGAAATTACAATCATTACAGGAGTGGCCATCTCTAGGTATATATAACGCGTCATCTATGTTCGATTCTCAGTCTGGTATTATAGCTCCTATATATAATTATTATTGCCTTCTCGATATTTTAGGATGATGTGTTGATCCGATACATTATCAACCGAAGAGAGAGAAAGAAAATACTGTTCGCTTGCCATGTTGATGAAACATCTGGACATATGGGGGTGACTCGCACACTTGCCCGAATTAAGGAGCGTTACATGTGGCATGGCATGGTAAAGGACGTGAAAGAAATGGTTAGTAGATTTGCTTATATCTGTCCTTGTATTTTAGTGCACATAATAGTCAAATTCAATACCTATAATTATTGGGATGTCAACTTGGTTCTGTATTATTGTTACACCTACATGTATACAAAGTCTCAAACAGGAACACCTTCCCTCAATATTTATGTGTTTATTTTATAGGTGTCTACTTGTGACATTTGCCAGCGAGTTAATCGAAAGCTAACTACTGGCAGGCCCGAACTTCACCCCATCCGTGTGCAGTTTCCTTGGTACATGCTAGGAATTGATTTTGTTGGTCCTCTCTCTCCAACTGCTAACGATGGTTCCCGCTACATCTTAACCATGAGCGATTACTTTACCAAGTGGGTAGAAGCTATTCCTACACCTGACAAGAGTGCATCATCAGTAGCAACATCATTGTTCAAGGTATAAATTATGTATGAATGCCACACACATACACAATGCACCCACTGCATGCACGCACACATGGGCAATAAATAATGATCACACACTTTTCCTTCTCAGGTATTTATGAGAATGGGTCTGCCTCAGGTAATTCTCTCAGATCAAGGACGTGAATTCAACAATGATTTAGACACTAGTCTCTGTTCTCTCCTGGGGATCCAGCGTCGCCTTACAACTCCTTACCACCCTCAGGTATGCACTACAGTTTTAAAACTATAATTATATCGCACTTGTACTCGGAGGATATGCACATAATCATATTCTCCGCTATATCATGGTTATATACCCCTTGGCTATGCCTCAAAGTAATCACGGTATAGCGGAGGATATATATAGGTGCATATCCTCTTGGTATATCCTATACTTAAAATGTATTTTCAACTATAATATTATTTTCTAGACTAACGGCTTGGACGAGCGTTTCAATCAGACGTTGCAAAACATGCTAGTGAAGTTTGTGTCCAACAAGCGTGAAGACTGGAGTAGCTACCTGGACACATGTGTTTTCGCATACAATACCTCTCGTCATAATTCAACGAAGTTTACTCCTTTTGAACTCATGTTCAATCGTCAAGCTACTCTTCCCATTGATGTAGAAGTCTCAAGCATTTCTCCTGACCAAGCTGCTCGCGAGTATCAGCAGCAAATGCCCAATCTAGATGTTACACGTACTCGTGAACACAATCATGTACGACTGAGCCAAGTAAAAACCAATATTCTTGCCGCCCAAAAGAAACAGAAGGAACTGTATGATAAGAAACATGCACAGCCTGAGAGATATATGGTTGGTCAATTAGTCCTGAAACTAAATCATACTCGCAAAAAGACAAAAGGTGGGAAGCTGAAGAAGAGGTACACTGGCCCTTACAAAATCATCTCTGTTAAACCACGAGGTGCATATGAAATAAGCGATAGATCAAAGACAGTACTAGTGTCAGGACCCCATCTCAAGCCGTACAATGATCCACCTACTTGCGATTCTGGATCAATGGACTCTGCTCACTCTCTTCCTGAGGACTCTGCTCACATGACCTCTGCTCACCTGGAATCCCCTCTTGAAGACTCCGCTCACACAACCTCTGCTCTCCTGGAATCCCCTCTTGAGGACTCCGCTCACCTGGAATCTGCTCGTTTGGACTTTGCTGAATTACACCCCCCTCATGATGAGGACTCCCCTAAGGTGGACTTCGCTCAATTGGACAATACTTGTCTGGACTCTCATCATGATTTCGCTCATTTGAACATTGTTCAATTACACCCCCATGATGACTCTATCCGTCCCACTAATCAGTCCCAAGATTGTTTGTCACCAATAGCACACAATGGTACAAGTGGCTTGTTTCAGTCAGATGAACCAGAACCATTATTCTCATTATTGATCAGGATGAAAAATTGCTACCGGCACCACCGCTATCTCTTAGCCAAATGATATCCAAAACACCGCAACCTCAGTTTTGCAGCACACCAAAACAACCCAAATCTCAATCTCCAACAGTTCAGGGTGAAATCAAGAAGAGACGTATTCTCTCTCTGGCAACTTCTCGTCTGTCCTCTCGTGTCACACCCCTGAAATCGATTCAGACCCCTTCCTTGAAATCAAGTGAGACCCCCCGTGTCGCACCCCTGAAGACCCCTCGTGTCACACCCCTGAAATCGATTCAGACCCCTCGTGTGAAATTGATTAAGACCCCAAGCATGAAGACCCCTCCTTTGAAATCAAGTGAGGCCCCTTGTGTGAAATCGATTCAAACCCCTCGTGGCGCACCCCTGAAATTGATTAAGACCCCTCGCATCACACCCTCCTTCAAGCCGACTCATCAGAAGAGGATGTTTAATCGTAGGCAGGCCAAAATACCTCAAGCAGTCATTGAGCGATCAAAGAAGAACGTCATTGATGTGGATACGTGTACACCAAAAGCCACTAAAATCCTGTATTGGATACCTGAGCTTCGTCTAACTGTCTATGACAGGGAAGTTCTACTAAATCAATCTGATAAACGCAGCACAACAGCTTCTCAAAAGAGCGTTTCCAGCAGTTCCTGGCTTGCAGGATGTTATCAAAGGTATTGTCTTCTCATACGAGGTTGAAAGTGAGGAGTTCGTACAGGTCGTAAACAATCACCATGGCCATTGGCTCACAGTCTCTACTATCGGCACTCTTCACCCAGTGGTTAACGTGTATGACAGTATGTATCGTTCTGTTAGCACGGGAGTCAAAGCTCAGATTGCAACTTTGTTGCATACGGAGGCGAAAGAAATCACTCTATAACGTCATGAACGTACACATTCAGGCAGGAGGATGTGACTGTGGCTTGTTTGCTATAGCCAATGCAACAGCTCTTGCTCTTGCTCTTGCTCTTGGCCACTCACCTGGAAGCTTCCAGTACAATCAACATAAAATGAGGCAGCACTTGTTTTCTTGCTTTCAAAAGCAACAAATACTACCTTTTCCAATTAAAAAGTATCGTCGTGCTCCTGACTCAATTGTGTCAATCGATACATACCCCGTGTACTGCCTATGCAGAATGCCAGAGATGGCAACTATGGAAAACTGGGTGGAATGCAGCACATGCAAGGAGTGGTATCATTACGACACCTGTGTGAATGTTCCTGCCGCTTTTCTCAAAAAATCAGCTGTTTGGCACTGTATGCAGTGCAGTGCTAAACCAGTCTTGAACTAAGACGTAACTGTTAACCGTCCATAAACTATGAACCATGCACCCGTACCATCTGTATCTATTCCCGGACAGAACTTCGGCATTATAATTATATGTAGTAGTAGTCTAGTAACATTATTTTATCAAGCTGTAAAACTGTCAATCGTTAATAGATCTTCTTTTGAAACAATTGAAAACTGAGTCTTAAGAATGTGGAGGCCTCAAGGTTCACATGCTGCATGCAGCTCTATCTAGTACACCTGGCTGACAAGCAAGGCTGCTATAGTTCCTGAATATTATGTGACTGCATCCCTGTACATGGGTATGTGCGTATCTGTATGTCGTAATATGATGTGGAGAGGACCCTAGGTTGCCCTACATACACTCCTGGTCCAGAGACGTCTTTTTGTCTAGCCAGACTGATTATTTCAGGGGGGGACCAATTTTTTCTGAAAATTTCAGTCCCCGGACTGAAATTTTCATTGAAAAAATTCGTCCCCGGACAATTTTTTTCAGGACCATTTTTCCAGTGACAGATCAGTAGTGTGGTAAGTGTGTTTTAAATCTATCTATTGTTTGATGGATTCTCCATGGTAGATTTTATAAGCATATTAATTGCTACATTATTAATTAATCATTTGTGGGATTTTCTGCCAATGTAGGTGGTTCAGCAGCAGGCTGTTATATGCTAGAAGTGTTCCTTTAATGCTATTGAATGCTTTTGTGCACTTTTATTCACAGTGTTACAAATGGGTCGTCGCAAATTTTATTTGAGAAGGCGTTTGAAGAATTCTGAAAGACTAAACAAAGGGAAACGTCAATTGGGAAGACCACCACATAAAAAATCGGTAAACTAAATCTATCTGGCTCATTTATTTATAATAATATTATTATTGTATGTGTCTTTAACTATCAGATCGTGTCATCCACATCCACTCAGGTATATTAAGGACTGGGACCTTCAATTATTGCTGAATCAGCTACAACGCAGCCACGCCCACGATTTTTAATATGTTTTGTGTGTAAAAATTTTGTGCAGCTACTGATCTTTTTTAGTTCTAAAAACGGTGTTCTAAACCTTCCTTTTAGCTCTTAATTCTTAGTGTAGTAGGTAGTTCAAAGGCTTTAGCAGACATATCCGCTGGGAGAGAGCATCATGTTCTATTTAGAGTAAGTTATTAGCCTATAAAAATAAAAATGTCACTTATTGTCAGCTGTAAGACTAAGTTTTGTGCAAAATCTCACCTTTGGCCAAAGAAGTGGCTCTCTCCCAGCAGATATGTCTGCTTAAGCCTTTGAACTACCTACTACACTAAGAATTAAGAGCTAAAAGGAAGGTTTAGAACACCGTTTTTAGAACTAAAAAAGATCAGTAGCTGCACAAAATTTTTACACACAAAACATATTAAAAATCGTGGGCGTGGCTGCGTTTTAGCTGATTCAGCAATAATTGAAGGTCCCAGTCCTTAATATACCTGAGCACTGATGGTACATGTACTGAAAACACATCCACTGATAGCACATTCATTAATAGCAGCGTTTCTGATGGTACATGTACTGAAAACACGATAGCACATTCATTAATAGCAGCCTTTCTGATGGTACATGTACTGAAAACACATCCACTGATAGCACATTCATTAGCAGCGCACATTCATTAGCAGCCTTTCTTCCGCTAGTACAGTACAGAAAATGATAACACCGATGAAGAAGACTCATTGTCAGTAGAATTTGTTGCTGAAATGAAAAAAATTGAAATTACCAAGCAGCAAGTGGGTTATTCAAAATGATACAACTCATATTGGAATCTGTAAACTTACCAGTCAGATGTCTTGCTTTGCTGTTTCGATTTGCATCACAGTGAACAATTTCTCATGGAACGTCTCAGTTAATGGAGTCAAAACTCATCCTCAAAATTGTGAAGTATTGAAACGTTACCCCACCATTATTGATATGCATACTTTACAATTGCTCATAGCAAATGTTGACAAATGCATTGTTTGCCCTGGCAACCCAGACCGTAACTTTGTTGAAATTGCTGAAGCAAAGAAAGGAGAGCTCAAAACTAAAAATGGTGTGAACATTGCAGCCAGGCTGGATAATACCCAAACGGTGTTCGTTGACGGAATTGCATACCCAAATACTGTTCGACACACAAATTGTGAGATGTTAATTAAAGGAAGGAAATGTACAAATGTATGACGTATAGACCCACTTTGAGAGTCATGTACCATCGTTGGACAAAACAGAAGAAAAAGTCGCCTGCTCGCAATACAACCCTGCTCGCAATACAACTTCCAATAAAACCAATATCCGATACCTGAATACTCCTGAAAAAGTAAAGCGCTACTCAAATTTAAGGAGCAAGTTTCGTGCCCAATCCGAAAGCCCAATCGAAAGAACTTACACGGCTCACAGAAAAAATTCAGGATTCGTTTGAAAAAAATAATGTTTGTGTGGATTCCACAATGAACAACGACTTCATTCATCTTATGCATGAAATGACTGAAACAGTTCATAGCGAAAACCCAGAAGGGTCTTTTAAGCGCATATTTTGGGATCAGCAGTTATCAGCTAATAGAGTTAAAAATGTTAATCAAATACGTTGGCATCCGGCATCCAGCAATTATCAAATGGTGTTTACACCTAAAGTTTATGTCTACTGCTTGCTACAATGCTATTCGTACATCTGGATTGATTTCCCTACCATCTGAAAGGATTCTGCGCGATTATACTCATTGGATAAAAGCAGGTGTTGGTTTTTCGGCAGAAGTAGATGCACAGTTGGTTAAAGAAGCTAAAATTTTGGAAGAGAAAGATGGTACATTGTTTTTGTCTGGGATGAGATGAAAATTCGCTCTGATTTAGTGTTTAATAAGCACACGTGTGAACTGGTCGGTTTTGTAAATGTAGGTGAAATTAATGCTCACATTGACAAAATTGCAGAAGGTGATGACAATCAATCAATTGCGTCTCATATGCTATTGTTCATGGTTAGAGGTATGTGTTCAAAGCTTGAATTCCCGTATGCCCACTTTGCAACCAAAGGTGTAAGTGCCGATTTACTCTTTCCTCTTGTTTGGGATGCAGTGTATCGCTTAGAATTGTGTGGATTTAACGTGATAGCCTTTTCATGCGATGGTGCTTCTCCTAATAGAACATTTTACAAAATGCATAGAGCTGAAAAGGGAATCGTATATAAAACCAAGAATCCATTTAGAGAGATTTATTTTGTCTGCGATGTGCCTCATCTCATAAAAACTACCAGAAACTGCTGGTCAAATTCGTTTGCACACAAACATTCAAGGGCTCTTTGGGTAAGTTTAAAGTGCACATAATTATTTAATATAATTATGCGTTCATAATTATGCGTTCAATTTATGCAGAAGGATGGCAAGCACATCAGTTGGGAACACCTTGTGAGAGTGTACAATCAAAGTAAGAGCAGTTCCGGTCTCAGCTTGCTACCCAGATTAAAGAAAGACCACGTTCAGTTGACGTCATATTCTAGAATGCGTGTCAATCTTGCAGCTCAGGTTTGTACACACTCGAAATTATTCATGCTCGTACGTGTTTATTTCGTTGCAGGTTTTAAGTGCATCTGTAGCAAATGCTCTCGAATATCATGGTGACAGTGATTCCACCGAGACTGCTAAGTTTGTTCGCCTATTTGATCGGTTTTTTGACTGCTTCAATGCCCGCAGTATAGATGAATGCATCAAAAAGAGGAAACCTGACTTGGGACCTTATAGAGATCCATCTGACTCAAGACTTAGTGTGCGTTTATTGACATTAATGTTTAACGTTTATAGCAATAATTCCTGCATGCAGTGGCTGAAAGACACCTTTCTAAAGTATCTGAGAGATTGGCAAGATTCGGTAAAAGCTAGAAAAGATTTCACTACAACAAGGAAAGATGTGTCTGTCCACTCAAACTCTAGAAGGGATTGAAATTACAGGTATAATTTTTTACCCCATGAAAATTACCCGCTAGATCTATACAGTATAATATTATAATTAAATTATGTAATTTATCGTATTACAGTTTATTCATTTGTGGAGCTGACAACAGAACAGTCTTGCTTGGTGTTCCAGGAGTGCAGTTCGTGCTTTCGGAGAAGCTTTGCCAGGATCCAGTTGAATCCTTTTTTGGGAAGCAGAGGGAAGCAGAGGGCTGCTGGAGGAAGATGCGATAACCCCACTGTGGAACAGTTTTGTGTGAACACTGTTTCCCTCAGAGTGCAAGGGTCAGCTGCACTTGATCCAGTTAGAGGTAATTGCAAGTCCAGAAAGAGAATATGTACATCTGTAGATGTGTCTGAACCTTTAACAAAGAGAGCAAGACGTTCAAAGAAATCTATGAGTGTATGATCTTGTTTTGAAGTGTATTAAATTTTTAAGTTACATCATTCATATTAGTTACATCATTCATATTATAACATTAGTATAAAAATAATTATTAGGTACATTCGGAAGGAGTTGATATACTTTTTAGTTCTTTTCTAAGTGCTTTTTGCTTGCTCTTTTTTTCTGGCATATACTTTTCCAACCATGCTTTGGCAATAGAAAAACCTCGAATAGTAATCCACATTCCAATCATCTCCTTTAAAAGGTCAATAGCAATCTGCTCATTTTTGATGTCTACAGACAATAGAGTCCAATAAAACTGGACATCATCATCAGCAGCAACTGCACTCGCAATTACTTCTCTATTTATTTCGTCTAAAGTGGATCCTTTGCTAAATGAAATCAGCAGGTGCTTTCTTACTCGTAATTCAATTATCCGAAACAACAGGTAAGCAGTATCATTTACCTCGAAGAGGCCTCCTCTGTCAACCTTAAGGCACCATTCTCGAGTGTAATCTATTAAACTGCTTTCTTCTCCATTCACTGCCATCGAGTGTAGACATTCCACAACTTCAGTATTATAAGAGTCCTTGCTAGATCTCTTTTCATACTTACTTAGCATTTTGAAAGGAACGTATCCAGCAATATATCTGACCACATTATCTTCAAGATTTGTTAGGGCAGGTATGCTGTCAACGACACTCTTACTGAAGTGCCCTGCAATCATGTCGGCAAAGAGTTTCTGAGTGGCCATCTGGTATAGATCTCAATTTGTGAAAGGAAGACCACATTTTTTCTCTGAGCACGTTCTTTGAGCGACAAATTTTATCAGTTATACAGCCAATAAAGCACTTTTCCAAGCTTTGAGTCAACCTGTAGCTGAAGTCATCAAATTTACTGGTATTTGTTTGGTTACTGGTTGTTGCCTTCAAAAACTTCTTAATTTCTTCCTGAATGTCTGTTATTCGATCTGAACCTGCTGTTGAGATTGTCAAGAGATGGCAAATAGCTCCTCTTACAGTAGCTATAGCACTTCCACTTCCACTAGCCATGACAGAATAGCGGTGTACTTTTGAACAGTCCTCTTGATACTGATGGCTGTAGCAATTTCTCATAAGGACAAAGGTCAAATACACAAGACGGAGGCAGCAAAGATAAAAACAATGACCGTAACACGGATGGGCCAAGCATTTATGTAGGCGTTTCCAATCCCTTTCTTCAATAATCTATGGTTTAAGTTAGAGAGTGTTAGTTAGAGTGTTAGTTAGTTAGTTAGAGAGTGTTAGAGGAGATATTTGAAGTTTCTTCTTATGAAAATCTGCTCTAAATTTTGTAGTGTACTGAACGTTATTAGTTTGCTCACCAGTTGACAAAAAGTACCAGTTGACAAAAAGAGTAGATCTACCCCTGAATATATATTTTCCATACCCAGTTGACAAAAAGTGCAAAAACCCCCTAGATACAAATACGTATATACTTACGGCTGCGCCATACGTTGCCACATGGGAAAGGCACTAGTGAGGTGTGTCACTAGTGCAACAAACTGCATTCCTTTTGCATTCCGTACACATCCCGTACACATCACTCCTTTTATAGGACAACTAGTTTGCAACCACAATTGCAACTACTTGTGGTCGGCTGTGGAATGCACCAGACGCGTTTTCTGACCATTTCAGGTGAAGGGTGGCTTGTAAAAAAAGCTGAAAAGATCTTATGAGTGTTGCTACAAATTATGTGTTACAAATTGTGTGCTACAAATTATGTAATCATCGTAAGCTCTGTGATAAATTACTTTTAATTAATGTGGCAGAAAGTATTTTAGTGATTAGTGTATTTTAGTGATTAGTGATAAGATGGTCAACAAAGTGTAGGCTTAGTTTGATCTCTAATTTCGTATGAATTGCACCAGTACTTTTCAGTTACCCCCTTTGCAAATAGACGATAGAATTCTCTCCAGTGGCCCACCAGTGTCTACTGCTGCCTCACTCACAAAACTGACCTGTATAGTACCATCCGTAATCAATGTACATTTATGAGATAATAACTTTCTTAAACTTACTCTGAGAAGATTGGACGTATTGAATCGTTTCTTCTTTGCTTCTCTGATCCCATCTTTCACTACAAAGCCACCAATACTAGTACGGGAAGCAACCTCCTAGACCTCCTAGTCCTACATCAGGGATGCCCTCAAGGCTCAAGGCCAACACAATAATGGCTCAAGCAGTTCAGTTCTCTAAATAAGTATAGCATTATCTCACAGTACATTATCTCACAGTACTATACACACATACAAAAGTCGTCCATACTGTTTTTGACAGCAAGTAAGATATCATTTTCTAGGGTCAAGTCTACCAGGGTCAAGTCTACCAAGTGGGATGATTGAGTATGGTCTTGTACCTAAAAATTTTTTGGGGATGTTATCCTCATGCTATACTTGTACACCACTGTTGTTAGGTGGAGATTCTGGTGGTGAGCTCAGGTAACTAAATTCTTCTTCTTCAGACCTTAGAGAACAAATTCTCTAAACAATGGAATGCATTTTAGGCATATTTCAGTCGGTGCAATTCCAGTAAAACTTACCAGATCTTTATTCTCTAATACACGTTCCAATACACGTTCCAAACATAATTTCTGCTGTAGAGGACGGATACACTTTAGCACTACCTACAACATTCTTTAGGTACTGAACAGTATAGCCAGTATAGCCTCCACTTTGCGGTGGAATTACCCCGAGCTGACGATTGTTGTTGGGTAAGGGTAAAGTTCGTAACAGTTCATACCCCCCTGCACTCACAAGCTTTGGATATGCATTAAGAAGTTCATCGTGGAACTCAAATGCTTCGCCATACTCAAATAAACAGATTTTCCTTGGTCTAAGCCCAGCATTGATGAGGTCTGCTTTTTCCATTGGAGTTGGATGATCCACATTTGGCTCCCACATACTCTTACCTGTTCCTGTTTTTTGTCCATATTCTGACATCCACGGAGGACGGCGAGTGGGCAGTGATAGACCACGTCCACGTCGGCTTGACATGACATTACCGGTACCATGACATTACCGGTACCAGAGCGAGATCTTCCTGGAAGCTGCTGATCCTCTCGAGCGCGGAGGTTGCCGATCAGTACCAGAGCGAGAGCTTCCTGGAAGCTGCTGATCCTCTCGGCTGCCAATCAGTAACATTTTCTGTATGCAGAACAATTATTTTTACTACTACTGTGCTTTCTTTAATGGAACCCTTCCACAGCCCCCCCCCCACTCGTACTCTCCTAGACTAGACTACTTTCACTATCACCTACTCTCCCTGACTCCCACTCTCCCTGACCCCCACTGTTCGAAAGCTTACTCGAGGAGCAGCTCTTACAGAATCGTCCACTTCTTCATGGACTTTCATCTACATGTGTGACCTTTAACCCTGTGACCTTTAACCCCTGTAGTTTCTAAGTACAGAGGTTTTCAGAGTACAGAGGTTTTCAGGTAGGTTGAGGGAATTCAGAGTCTAAAGTTACTCATGCGTTTATAATTAAGTTAGGATGGCGTGAAAGTTAGGATGGCGTGAACTGTTGCATCATCATTGATAGTGTGCACTAAATTGAAAGAGGCACTAAAGCTGATCTTTTGCAGCTGCATATGGAGTACCCCTACTGTGGCCCAAACTATCATAATTATGTTTAATTTTCATACTCAAGTTAGAAGTGTTCCTGGAGCAGGAGCCAGAGCATGGAGTACCTGGTGAACCAGTTGTGGATTTGTGTGTAGATCATGACAATTCAGTACCATCAATTTCTGTCAAGGTCCCAAATAAAAAAAGTGATGTGAAGTTTGTGAAGTTATTCATTTTAAGGAACGTTAAAGTCCAGTACCTCACCCATCCTGAAAAAGTTCGATCGTTTTTGCATTTTGCGTTCTGAGTTAGGCGATGAGGTTGACGTTGGCTATTTTCAAGGAAACCGACGAGTTTCGGTTAGGTGTAAGGAAGATTTACTCACCGTTCAGCAGCTACTAAAATCTCAAGAAAAACAATAAAGTGTTATACACTGGTGCATGGGTAAAGCTGAAGTTCAGTCCAAAAACCCACCAGTTAGTGATTCTGAATCTGAAGGAGAGACTGTATCCACTAAGCCAAAAAAGAAAAAAGCAAAGAAAGTGTCCCGGTATACAGAAAAAACGGAACGCATAGATGATATGCTGAAGCAGAACCATTCCAGTATGTATACTGTTGTTCAAACAACAGTATCGTGTTTGGGCAGAGACAATTGAAGCGGACGTCATGATAGCCTTTTAATCCTCGTCATTCTTCAAGAGCCAAGAGCCAAGGAAGGAAACCCCTCACACCTAAAAAAAACTT
Source organism: Halichondria panicea (assembly GCF_963675165.1). Lineage (NCBI taxonomy): Eukaryota > Metazoa > Porifera > Demospongiae > Suberitida > Halichondriidae > Halichondria > Halichondria panicea. The sequence goes on from NC_087388.1 coordinate 2,483,909, forward strand.
GAGCGGCATTTTTGAACAGTCAAATCTGACACCATCAAAAGTTGCTGGACGCCTGACGGAAATTGGAGCAATTAACAATGAACATTAATTTTTATGAAGCAAAAGAGATGTGTTACTGAAACATCCACTGAGCAAATAATTTACAACACATTTACAAACTACTCAATGTGTATAAAATAGTTTATACAGTCTTGTGTAGTGATGGATTGAAATGCATTTAAAATGATTATTCTTGGTATACTGGTTACTTGATAAGCATTGATAAGCAATCTCTTTTTCTTTCAAATAGCCCTTAACTTTGCTAAATACTTCCTCGATAGGGTTTAGATCTTAGATCAGGACTGTACGGTGGAAGGAATCTAACTAGTGCTCTCTAACTAATGCTGATATAAGTTCACAGACAGGTTCACAGACAGCAGCATTATCGAGTACTACAACAGATCTTGGGTTATTCCCGTCAAATGGTTGATAATATTATGAGTGTTGCTACAAATAAACTGAACAAAGGTGTCTCCATTGACACTTCAGCGAGGTAAACATCTCTTGTTGACATAATACTTATTGCTGAGATTCGTTGTCCATATGCGAGTGATGGGTGTGATACCTCTAACTCCATATCCAAATAAACGCTTAGCATTTCTTTTATCACAACCCGTCTCATCCGATGAAAACCAGCATGCTGGGGTCAAAAGCTACTGTGCTCTTAAAGCATTAGATTGTTGAATGGCAACTCTCTTCATTTTTTGCCCTGCATATTGTGGAACATTCCCACAAACATTAAATAGTTCCTCTTGTACTTCCTTTAAGTATATGCCAGGATTATTAATTTTAAGAACACCGTCAACTCTTATTTCTCCTAAAACTCTGCATGGACCATGTCTCTGTTGTATTGAAGTGACATTGTCTTGTAAAGATGTACAATCCTGCAGAGCTCTAGTAACCTCGTCTATGGTTTTAAATTGCAAACATACCATAAAGACAATTCTCCACCTCCTTGGCATCTTGTTACAACTATAGCCCGATCAGTGCCACCAAGATAAAATTTATGGGCATGTGCTATTTCCTGTATGTACATGTACATCCAGTAATTATATGCATGAGTAACTTTACAACTCTGAATCATTCCCTCTGTAGCACCCTGCCTCTGTAGCACCCTGTCCTGGAAAAACCCTGTCCTGGAAAAAGACATCCCTCATAATTTTAAGACACCCCATATAGTTTTGACATTAGTTTTGACATTTTGACACTGTCCGTAGACTTGCTGAAAAGACACCTCATACAATTTTTTAACACTATACCCTGTGTGTACCCCTTGCTGACCAGGGTGTCCCACACCTGACACAAGACCAAGCAGTCACGGACACAATTATAATTATTATAACCCAAAACATTTTTTTCGTCCCATTTTCCGTCCCAAAATTTTCTCGTAAAAATTTCTCCGTCCTCTTTGGAGCGGGGGGAAATTGTCCCGTCCCCTTTGGAGTCATGTGACATATAAATTAAGTCGGCAGAAAACAAATCATCATGTGGTATAGGTATAGTGGTCATGTGACATAAATGAAGTAAACAAATAAATGAAGTAAACAAATCAAATAGATCATAAATACAATGAAACAGATCCAGAGTACTTCGTCTCTCTGCATAGTAGCTGAGAAATACCTTGTGAGCTAGTTTTTATCTCCTCTGAGTACCCTTTTGAGTACCCTTTTCTTTTTCTTTGGAATTAGGAGTCCTCCCGTGTTTGTTTCCGTAGTAGTCCGTAGTTGTAGCTTTTGTTGCTCTGTGTATCAACTCGACTGCTGTTTCGGAGAGGTGCCTGCAGTCATCTTAGTCGCTGCTGCAGTGGCTACAAGATCTCGTAGCGGATTCAACCCGAAATGGTGGTCTTTGATCTGATTGAATTTATTGAAGTTGTGTCGAGCCTGCAAGTACTGGATGTACAGGTCCACCATTTGAACGTCCAGTTCCGGACACAAAAGTTTTGTGGTCTGCCACCTTGATCACGTAGAGAGTACGCTGATCCTGGTCTCCTTTCCCGCCAGGAGGCAGTTAACAACTGCTCCAGGTCTCTGCCAGGATCTGTATACGGTTAGAATAAGGTCAGGGTCAAGTGTTATAGATATAATCGTTGAGCACTCGTCCGTGTCGACAAATAGGTTGGGGTGTGGTCGATGAGGTCTTCTTGATCGACTTCTTCCTGGAGTCTTTGTAAGTCTAACTTGTACGTAGTCGCTCTCTTGGGACAGCTTCCCGTCAACACCTACTGCTGGTCATATTTCAGAATGTCCACACACATCTCATGGGCCTTCCCATCCACACTCATCAAATGCTCATTAATAAGCGCGGGGTTCCACTCTCCCCTGCCCCTAATCTCTCCTGGATTCCCAGCATTGGAGCCTCAAAGGAGCCTCAAAGGAAGAAGGATGTGGTCGTGGTCGGGTGCCCCACCTGGGACTTCGTGGCAACCTCTCCTTCCTGTCGTATTGTGGGTGCTTGACTTTGATGTGCTTAGCTTGTGGCTTAGCCTGGCATCCAGACACACGGGTTGTGGTCTTCAGTGGCTGGTTGTGGAGTAAGTGATTACACTAACCTTGTCTTGACAACAATTCATCACGTGAACATGACGTGGCTGTGTGTTATGTGTGTTATGAGTGTTATGATAATTATTCATTGTCCTCGTCAGTGGATAATTATGACACGACGACGACGACCTTTCCGCCTTTCCGCTTCACCTCACCCTCCTCATCATGTGGTGTCGTGTGTTATGATAATTATCATAATGCTAACCTTTCATTGTCGTGGTCATGACGTGAATGAACGTCATCCTGTGGCTTATCACGTGAATGAACCTCATCCTGTGCCTGTGTGTTAAGAATGATTGATAGATTATCACCATGACGATGTAATAGGTGTCCTTCGAATGTGATGAGTTAGGGTGTAATGAATGACTCACCTCATGTAGTGCGGAGTCCTCCAGTGTCTTCTGGATGTGATCCGTCTTCTGAATGGATAGTGAAATAGTGTGATTAGTCATGTAGCGCAAGGTCCTGTATTCTGAATGTTATAGTGATTGGTGTGATGAATGACGTAGTTGCTGAACGTGATCCATCTTCGAATGAAATAGTGTGATGATTGACTTACCTCCGGTTTGTCATCCTCGTGTAACATGGGAGGTGTGTTCTGATGATCAGCGTACGGGGTCCTCCTGAATGTGATCGATGTTCTGATTAATTTAGGAACTTAGTGTAATGAATGACTCACATCATGTTGTATGGGGTCCGCCTGAATTGAGGTTCGCATGGCATGGCCAACAATTTAGTTACTTACAAGAAATCTAAGTCTACCTGCAGCCGTCTTCTTTCTTTTTCTTTTGCCTTCCATGACGTACGTCTTTAGTCCTATCCTTATATTAGCTACCGTACACGTATACGTAACCTTAACCAGCTTCTTCTCTGCATGAGCACTTCCACGTGTATCTGACCGTAAATCGCAACAATAATTATCAAAAATTAACCTTTCCCCGTTTTAATTAAAAAAAGAAAATACAGAATAAATACAGTTTTTCTTTAAAATTTCATATATCATAAACCATACAATGACTATTTCCTACAGGTAGCGCAGACCCCAGAGGTATCTTGACACCATTATCGTTCTGACCACCCCCCTAATTATACAAACATTTACAATTATGTACACAAACAATATTGTATGAAGGCACAAAGTGACTAAAGACACTGAATAAAGACACTGAATAAGTGTTCTCAATGTTCTCACGGAGACATGGTTCAAGCAGGATCAGCAGAAACTTGTCTGTGAGGGAGGTCACATCGGCAGACGCCATTTTCCCGGGAAATGTTTTCTTCACCTACACACAGGTGGCTCATGATGCCCACTACTGTATACTAATGTATACTAACTAGCCTAAACAGTTATACTGAAGCTATTGAGACTACATATGCTACTCTAGACTTACCAGATCCAGGAACTTAGTCCATCCCAAGAGCTTCTTCACCAGGTTCTTCAGGCTTCTAGCTTGAGGTAGTAGCTATGATCCCAGTCACTGTCCTGTATTAATTACATTGTTTAATTAACTTAACTGCACTCTGTTTGCTACAGGTTCAGTTGTACTACAGTTTTATCTGGCACTCTGCTACAGTGCTACATCAGCCATTTTGCTTTACTTGTAGCAGGAATACTTCTGCTCTCATCAGAAAATATTACAGAGACGGAGTTGAAGAATACCAAGTCTCAGTGAGTAATTGTCGCTGGGAATAAAAGTTTGCCCCGAAAAATTAAGCGATAATGTAATTATATGTAGTACAATCTAATTTATCGAACAACTATGAATGTACATGCAACGAACATCACCTTCTTTCTCAATTCCCTTGCTTGCATGTTTAAAATCTGCACCCTTGATGTTTGGAATCATTGTGAAGTGAAGTCTTCTCCGGCTCTCATAGTAGCGATGCACAGCACCGGCAAAGCACCGGCAAATAGACGACTCATCTTGACAGTACATAAGAACACGCACACATGTGAACCCTGTTAAAAGATATGAAATCTTGACAGTAATCACACACATAACAACACGCACACACAAAAGATGTGACATCTACACACAAACGACATCTACACACAAACATATAGCACACACATCACGATATAGCACGTACACACTTGTCAAAAGATGGGGTCGATCATCTTGACAGCAATAATGCACTTACACACAAACATGGCACACAAACATGGCACGCACACACATACACTGTTTGAACCCCGTCAAAAGATGTGACATCTTGACAGGTTGCTGTCAAAAGATGAGTCATCTTGACAGCAATAATGCACAGCAATAATGCACACACATATACAATGCACACACATATACACACAAAAACATATGAAACATGTAACACGCACACCGTTTGAACCCCGTCAAAAGATGTGACATCTTGACAGGTTGCTGTCGAAAGATGAGTCATCTTGACAGCAATAATGCACACACACACACACACACACATACACACAAATTAAACATATGAAACATGTTAACACGCACACACAAACACTGTTTGAACCCACTGTTTGAACCCCGTCAAAAGATGTGACATCTTGACAGGTTGCCGTCGAAAGATGAGTCATCTTGACAGCACACACAAACATATGAAATATGTACTATGAACGTACAAACACAATTAAAAGACCACTTGAAGCAGGGTACATTGAAAGTAGACAAACATGCATCCATAATTATTGATAACTTGCGCTTGATTTTCCTTGTGCCTGAAAACTTCTCTGACAACTGAGTGATCATGTTTCTTTCCGAATTATAACTAGAAAACACGGGTGAAAAAAAGTTCTTTAAACTTACAGCTCATTTCCAGCGAATTTAATACCCTCCTCACACTTATCTTCCTCACACTTATCTTGAAGATTTTTTACAGCGATCTGAAACGATAACAGTTCATACCAGATATTATAAAACACAACCACAATAAAACACAACCACACACTGCCTTCTAGGTGTAGAGGACGGGGTAGAGCTTGAACAAGAGCTATCAGGGACATCTTTTATATGATGGTCAACTTCACATTTCAAGGCATTGAACTCGGCTTTCAACTCCTTTGTTTCCTTTTTGTATTAGGCTAGTTAGCCTGTCAATTTTCTGGTTGATCGAGAGTTGGTCTGTCGAATGGGTCAAAATGATTCATTCTGAGACCATCATTCTGAGACCATAACCAGGATTTTGGTCTTGTGGACTTCTGGCCGACGAGAATAGAGCTAGAGCTAGAGCCGGAAGAACACTAAAGCTGAAAAACATAGAATGAGGAATCTAAGAGTCAAGAGAAAGCGTTCTCAACTTCAAGCTGCTGTTCAAACTCAGCTAGAATTAGAACATAGTCTAAAAGTCGAGGCAGAGAAGAAAGTTTAGTGTATAAGAACATGTCCAGGAGTTACTGGGAACGTTGGTGTTGGGAACTAGAAAGAAGGAGGACTAGTGTTGCTGAAGAGAAAAGGCAGCTACTGTATCAATTTTAAGTAGCTCCAAAACATGTGAGCTACATGAAATTCATCCTGATGATAAATGTGACAGGCTCTGGGAAAACAGACTATCAGCTAGCTAGCTTAGCTGTAATTACAGCGCCAAGCATACACATCGTGATGATCGACAATTAGTGGCAACGGTATTGAGATGGCTCTTCGTAGAATCACATACTACAGTGAAGCAATTTTATATAAAATGTGACCTTGAAAATGTGACCTAGTGAGAAAATATCACTCATAGGCGTTTGAGTAGTTAAACCCTCAATCACTTCCGGCGAGTACTAAGTGAATACTTGCGGGCATTTTTGAATGTAGTCGCCTTTCTAACAACCACTTGCAAATCAACTCGCATGGCCATAGGTGGCGTCGGCACATCTTTATCTGTTGACATCCCTTTGGAAAGTGAACTAGTCAAGCTGTCACAGACCAAAACATTGCTACATTTTAGATCATTGTGTATAAGCTTCACTTCATCGTGAAGTACTTCAGCTAGCTCTGCACACAGGCAGATGACAACACATTCATCGGATCCAGAGCATGAATATTTTTCAGTTGTTAGGTACTTAGCAAGTGTTACAGACGTAGATGAGTTTGGCAATCCATGGTATTGCCGATATAACGGAACGTTTGGATGACACAATTGTGTAAGAATCGCTGCTTCTTTGACAACATCTGTGTGAGGAAGTAGCTCGCGACCCTGTACATTTGCAAGCGAACACCAAATGAGCCTCTGCCTATAAAGAGTTCTTTCTTCTTTCCATTTGTGACAGGCTCTGGGAAAAGGGCGCAAGCTATAATTTTTGCAATCTATATACCACATGATAGAGCAAAGAATTGCCTACGCATTGATGTGCTTAGTTTGCACATACCCCGTTCCATGCCTGAGTTATGCGCGTTGGAAACTCGAAGTTGTAAAACAGCGGTATTGAGAAATGCCCACTCAAAGATTGCCAAATTGGGAAAAGTAAGGTAATGGTGGCTGCTTAGACAGAGTGCTTTGGTGGAAAGAGTTGCATCAGATTTTGCAGAGAGGTAGTAGAAAGACTGTAGATAACTATAAGCCAAGAAAAATTTTATGAGATTATGCACTGTAGTCTATAAATCTGGTTATTGCTCAATACCAATATCTCTACTGGTTACGATCAACTAAAAACTCCACCTCCAACTAGCTAGCTCCACCTCCAAATATTCATTCGCATCCAGTGCACATGCGCAAAGCCACGTGGGCTGAGCAGACCAAGGTCCCCCCCCCAGAGTTGCAGACTGCTATAATTATATCACCATCACACTGCACCCTGTTCTGCTATAATTCACAGGGCATCGCAAGTGGGTCTCCCTGAGTTGTGTCTCCATCCACGAACAGATGGGCGTGGTCCCAATGCGTGAACTTGGCGTGTTCCCGGGTGTCACGTGATCCAAACTTGGTGGGCGTGTTCGTGGGCATGACAGGAAGCCGGAAGTCAGCTCCCACGCTCTGGGAGGAAACAGCGGCGAAAGTGCGTGGGAAGGTAGTGGGCGTGACAAAGAACACGCCCACAGAGTTTGGCCTCTAGGACTTGTGGCCGCGGCACGAAATCGCCGCCTAACTAGGCCACCAGGGCCACCAGGACAGCGTCCCACGCATAGGATCCTTTCAGATGGGCGTGGTCCCCAGCGTGAACTTGGCGTGTTTCCGGTCTTTTGCGGGTGTCACGTGATCCAAACTTGGTGGGCGTGTTCGTGGGCAGCCGGAAGTCAGACCCCACGCTCTGGGAGGAAACAGCGGCGAAAGTCTGGTGGTCACGTGATCACGTGACCTGCGTGGGAAGGTAGTGGGCGTGACAAAGAACACGCCCACAGAGTTTGGCCTCTAGGCGTTGTTGCTCCCTGTGGCCGCGGCAAGCCGCCATTTTCGGACCGAGACAGAGTGCGGCGTAACTAGGTGAAACGTGACACCAGGACAGCGTAACTTTGCCCACGCACAGATTTCGTGATCCCCTTTCAGATGGGCGTGGTCCCGATGTCCAGGGCCACTCCCCAGCGTCAACTTGGCGTGTTCCCGGTCTGTGTCAGTCTGTGTCACGTGATCCAAAGGTGTCACGTGATCCAAACTTGGTGGGCGGCATGACAGTGTGGTTTTGACTATGGTGGTTCGAAGGAAATCAGTTCCTGCACTTACGTCCTTTTCCTGTTGGTGACCTAGTGCACACAGATGTCTGTGGGAATCTCTAGGCGGTGGTAGGAAATCAGTTTCTGTGAGCCCTGCACTAACGTCCTTTTCCTGTTGGTGACCTAGTGCACACAGATGTCTGTGGGAAACTGAATACCAAATCTCTAGGCGGTGGGCGGCATGACAGGAAGCCGAAAGTAAGATTTGGGCTCGACCACTCCCACACTCTGGCAGGAAACAGTCTGGTGGTCATGTAAGAACACAAAACGCCCGACGCCCACAGCCTCTAGGCGTTGTTGCTCCCTTATCGACTTGTGGCCGCGGCGCCGCCATTTTCGGGCCGAGACAGAGTGCGGCGTAACTAGGCGACACGTGACACCAGGACAGCGTAACTTTGCCCACGCACAGATCCCCTTTCAGATGGGCGTGGTCCCGATGTCAGATGTCAGGGCCGCGGGTGTCACGTGATCCAAACTTGGTGGGCGTGTTCGTGGGCATGACAGGAAGCACCACGCTCTGGCAGGAAACAGCATCTTCGGCAGCGAAAGTCTGGTGGTCACGTGACCTACGTGGGAAGGTAGTGGGCGTGACAAAGAACACGCCCACAGAGTTTGGCCTCTGCTCCCTTATCGTTGTTAAGTGTATTCTTAGGTTGGTTTCGCTCCCCAAACCCCTGCCTGGAGTTTCGCACTCCATTGGCTCCTGTCCTGTTCGTTCAACACATTGCGTATATGCATATATGCGTATATATGTGTGTGTGTGAGACTGACCTCACGTGGCGTTCACCTTCAACCACTTCCTTAGTGTGAACTCAGTTCAACCTGTGTAAAGTGTTGATTAAGTAGTGTGTTAAGTAGTGTGTAACAAATGTATCTTACCTCGGGAATGTGGTACATGAGGGGAGAATCATCTCTCTCAGCCTGTGTGAGGGGAGAAGCCTCTTTCTCACGTGACGGAGCTTCCTCATCTGACGGTTGAGATGTCTGTGTGAGGGGTGACAGACCAATGATGGGGCTCCAGTCTGCCTCATCTGACGGTTGAGTTGGATCTATGTGTTGTCCATGTGTTGCTGTGTCGAGGCAGTGACACGCTATTGAAATGAGTGACCTGATTACACTATAACAATGATACTTGACGATCAACTTGTAGGTCCTTGTCATATGACATGCTGTCGCACGTGCAACCTGAGCCTCCGGGTTCACGGCTTCTAAGTAGCATCCATGCGTACTCCAGCAGTAGACTCACCAGCACGAGACCACCCATTCGTTATTTTAGAACCCCCGAGTGTGCTTTCTGCCTCACATACGTCACGCCCATAACCTATTTTGGACGCATGGAGTAAATGGGTGGACAGTTCTTCCTCTTCCGTTATACGGCATAGGGCCGTTCCATATGACACTCGTCTGCTTACTCTGTCTTTCAACGTAGAACGTGGTACACCGTGCAAGTCAGCTTACCGGACATGTGGTCAGTCTATTGTGGTCAGTCTATTGCAGCTAGCATTTGCTCATCAGATACCTCTTCAAACTCCTGTTGCTCTTTTTAAGGTGAGAAAAGGATAGTGGTGGTTGATTACTCGAACGTTTAAACCCCTTCTTTTTCTTACGGGGCAGTGGGACAGTGGGACAGCGCATTATTTCGTTAATAATATTATAGCAATATAAAAAAGCAAGCCATTCAGTAAGTTTCTGGTTAATGCAAACGCTCAAACATTTTACCATCATCATAGCTGACTTACTACTTACCTGGAAGTCGATGCTTCTTTACAAAACTGGCACAAGGGCGAAAGTACGGATTACCGTTACATTTTTCCGTCCTAGTCGATAATTGATTGATCGATAATCGATACCTTACGCTATATCACACACTTTTTTGTGTGTTTCTACATGCCTAGTGCCTGAAACTACGAGTAGCGGGGAGTAGCGGGGGTGAACAGACCATCAAGAAAGTGACTGCCAAACACAGGGAAAATATTTAAATTTCCTGTAACAGTCTGTAGGATTTGTTAATGCCTACATTTCCTTCCTCAAGAACTTTCCATATGGCCTTGCAATGTTTCCTGTAGATTTTCTTATGAACTGTCATTCATAAATCGTGTACTTCATCATCAGTTCACCACTCTACAATAGTCCATACTCACTGTAACAATACTGACCACCCACTAGTCCATGGTCAATGCAACAATACTTGCCACACTGCAACAATTAATACCTGACCACCCATTATAGTCCATTATAGTCCATGCACACTGCAACAATGCTCTAGTCCATGCTCACTATAGTTCATGATTGCTCACTTGTACTGCAATAAACCTAGACCACCTACCAGTCTGCAACAATACTTATTATCAAGCCTAAGCCTAGACCAGTCCATGCGTACTGCAGTACTTAACAACCCACCAGTCCATGGACCCATCAGTCCATGCGTACTGTAACAATACTTAACCACCCACCAGTCCATGCATACTGTAACAATACTTAACCACCCACCCACTCACCCACCAGTCCATGCAACAATACTTACCACCCACCAGTCCATGCCTACTGCAACAATACTTAACCACCCACCAATCCATGTACACTGCAATAAGCTAGACCGCCCACCAGTCCATGCTTACTGCACAACAATACTAGACTACCCGCTGCTAGTCCATGCTCACTGCTATAATTTATGACAGTTTTCATGCCACCACATGTTGTCTGCAATAAGCCAGTCTGAAACCGACCATGCAACTTTATACAATACTTTGTGGTATATATTACCCCACTGCAACGGTCTTTTGATTAAAATGATCATTCAAGATCAGGTAACCTTCTAGTTATCAACCAGAAAGGTCCATGTTGGATAGCCCTCTTTCTTGGCTTCATCTGTCGCTTTGCCAACGGCCAGTGAGCGTTTAAACTCTGCAACACACAGTGACTCCCATTGTAGTGGTCCTTTCCCTCACTAGACCATTTTGTCTTTCGTACCAGGGTCTTGGAAAGACCCCACCTCCTGAAGTAAGTAACAACACGCGCACGATAATTGAAACTGCATGTAAACTTCACCCTTCTATAATCATTATCTATAATGCTGCCTCGATCGGTAAACTACATAACATCATCGGAGATCATTAAACATGTTGCAATAATAACTTGCTTCATGCAGAAACTCGGTAATGATCGACCGTGATTGTTGTTAAAAACTATCAATGCAGAGCCTCTTCTCACTTTTCCAGCTACTATTCTAGTGCAGAGCTCACTACTAAGTAGAGTCCAAATTTTATGGACAAGTTTGCCAAGTAGCAAGCATGAATTAAAATCTATGATTAAGCCTATATAGAAACTCTTACTTGCACTTCATTGATATTTGAGCAAATTGTAGCAGTCAGCTGACAGACACAATGTACGTATCGTATCCCTGCGCACCGAGGCATAATTATACCTATACCTTTGCGCATGCGCAAGCAAGGTACACAGTATAGTGTGCATGCATGCAGCTCACTGAAAGTAAGAGGCTTCTAGTAATGTTTTCTTGGTTATCATCGTTTGAGTACAGCTAGTTTTGCTTACTTTCAAGGCCTTGTCTCTGCACTAGAACGAGTGAGAAAAGAGACTGAAAAAAGCACGATAATAATGTAAAGAAATATATGTTGCATGCTTCAGGTGCACTTTCATTATTGGTTTGTGGATGTGAAAACACATAAAACAAACATTTTATTATAAACAAAATAATGCTTGGGCTATTATGTGTATCATCAAGGCGCCTCCTCTGAAAGTTCCTCTTCTTTGAGCTGCATCTGCATGTTGTCAAATGTAATATTCAAACACCTGTGTATTATGTTATAGTGTGTTCCCAAATCTCGAGGGCCTGAGACACTATAACCATAGATACCGAATGCACATGTTCTAACCGATTTAGATCTATTAAATGCACTGTAGCTTAGAAACAGCAACTGCATCATTTTTTTGAAAACTAATATCTGAAGTTGGCATCTCTGTGCCTCTACTAAATCTGTGGTCTCTTATTCAAGTCAACCCTGTTCCTCCACTTCCACCCACAACACGGAAACATCTGCACCAAACAAACCCAGAAACCCAGCACACTTCAACAAGTGGCTCGTACTACTCTCACAAAGCAAAAGGAAGACACCAAACAAACGAGCGGCTCCTATACTACTCTTGAACAAAGCGAAAAAAAGAAACTCAAGCTAGAATCCCAGCACTTCCCAAAAAAAAAAAGAAGAAACGAGCGGCTCCTACTATACTACTCGAACAAAGCCAAAAAAAGAAACTAGAATGACATTCTAGTTCTGTTATTCTGTTGTTATTATGTTACTAGACAAAGAATATATCTTCTGTATTTTGTAGTAGCCAAGAGCAATCTATAGTACCGGTACTATAGCCCTTAGTATAGAGTTGGACTGAGGAGGTGCGGTGCAGCTCAAGTAATTAGCCTCTGATTACACACAGACAACGTGGGCGTGGGCGGATAGCTTGAGCTGCACTGCGCCTCCTCTGAGTAATGTACACATAAAGGTAAGCATGAAAGGTAAGCATGCATGTAAGTATAGCAATTAAAATAGCCACTCCTATATTATTATTACTCCTATATTATTATTTTAAAATGGCTTCTTTTTCTTTGCTGAACAGGCCAGAGCAAAAAGCCTCTCCCAGAGTGTCTCTAAAGCAGCTAGCAGAATTTTTGATGAACTAGTCCACAGACTACACCCTCTGTCTACATGACATTGCATTCATCTTCATCATCGAAAACACCATTATTTTTTATTTTTACTGCATATGCAGTTAAACTAGCATAATAATGTAGGCAAATAATAGAACTGTTTTGCAGTATAGCGCCAGTTGCGCATAAGCTTACCGTGACATGGCATGGCAAATCAATGCGCTTTGGCAGTATTCATTACATCATAAAGATCCTCTTTAACCGTCTACCATAGAATGCCCATACAACAAGGAATAAAATGGTGAATAAAATGGTGCGACATGTGTTGCCATAACCAATGCGCTTTGACCAGTATTCATTGCATCATAAAGATCCGTCGGATCTCTACCATAGAATGCCCATGCCCATACAACAAGGAATAAAATGGTGCGACATGTGTTGCCATAACCAACGGTCACCCGTTTTTATCATTTTAAATGCTCGGCCAGCGGTGAGATAAAATCCCCAAATTTTTTTTATGCTTGATTTTCACATCATAAATTATGAACAGTACATGTATTATATCGGTGAACGATCTATGAAATTTACAAGCTCACATAAAGACTGTTCATACACTTACACTACTGATATTCTAGCTATACTTTTGCCAGAGTCACACAGTGAGCTGGTCTTTCACCGTCCAGCTGGTCCATGTCATGCATGTCCTCAGTCCCAGACAGTTCATCAGCGTCGCGGCACAGTCATGACATCGCCATTGCTGTCCTCAAGCTGTTCAAGCACATCGGCACAAGTAGCACAAGTAAACAATCTAGCCATAGTTCGTGCGGTAAGATGCTAATGAAATTTTAACATAGCAACGTGGCTTGGAAAATTCTAGACTAAATTGCACGTGATTCTCTATACAGGGATGTGCTAGTTTGAGCTACTTCCTAAGTATCGCAGAATTAGAATTTCGCAAAAAAAGTCACTATTGCGGGCCACAATCGTGGCCCGTGACGGTTAAAGTGCATGTGGAGTTTGAAGTAGCCCTAGAAAACAAGTTGAACTAGATATAAGTGGTAATGAGCGATGAGTAGAGAGTGGTTGGAAGTGTTAGAACTATGAGAGTTCTGGTGATGCAAAAAACCTACCCGATCTACTCTGCTCTGGGAAGCAGTACAAAGGGTTGCCAGACATCTTATACATCTTATATCTTCAGTTCTCTAACATGCAGTAGAAATTATTGTTTAAATAGATAAACAGATCTCCGGTCAAAGCGCAATTTTTACATTGATTTGCCAAGTAAAGTGAATTTTCCGGAGCAGTACGTCAATTAATTAGCTCATGGCTTATGCACAACTGGTCTATTGTTGTACAATAGTACAACTTTTTATAGACTACTGGTGACATTAGTATTTTAAACCAGAATAATTAGGTACATGTAGTGATGTGTGGACTACATTACAGGACTACATTACATTATCTGACTGATCACAAACTGACTCAAGCGCCTGGCGCATATATGTTTTTCTCGCGCTCCAACATTATTCTGAGCCAGAGTCAGTGTACAGGCCGGGTCACTCCTACCACAACCACCAACCACAACCACCATTACAAGGTGTGTGTGTGTGTGTGTGTGTGCGTGTGTGTGTGTGCGCTCCTCCCCACTAGTAAGCTCAGGAACAAAAGTTGGAATTATCCAAAGCATATAGTTAGGGTACTCCTCATAGTTGTAATCATAGTAGCCTCACTGGGGGCCATACAACACTGTACTGGCAACACTGTACTGGTTTCACTCTCCTCTGAAACTAGGACAAGCCATATAGTTCACCAAAAACCTACTGGAGAGTTACCTTCTCGTTCATCATTGGCTGCCTCCTCCGGCCCGTTTCGTATGAGGTAGTAACAAGTGATATTGGCCAACGTCACCTGCACTCCGTCCGTCAGCTCATAATAGATGTTAGGCACCTGGGGGATGGGGGAGTGACATGCACATCACTACAATATTATTATGCTAATAATTCACCTAAGTGTAAGCTTACTGATATAATAATCTAACTGTCTCGCCTGAACGTCCTTCCAAGATCCGTGTGAGCCCTTCTCCACAAGTATCTGTGCATGTTTCCGGGAGCGGGAGAGGGACCCATTGGAGAGTGTCACATCACAATCCTCCCCACGTCCTACCAAGTTATCCTTATAAAATAATAGAACAAAATCGGGGACACACGCGTGTACACACACATGCGTATGTGGTCGAAATATACTGGGGGTGTATATTCTACGCTTTGGGAGATATTCTTGTCCTGGGAGAGCACGCTCGCTGATTGGGTGCTCAAAGTCTCATCACGCTCTGCCGTTAGTCTTTCTGGTTGACATTATCAGAATTAGGTATCAGAGTGAGCAGATATACAGACAGACAGACCGGACTATAACCTGTGGCCCGCCCGGGTTAATAATAATCATCGTTTACCATTTGAACACTCTTATCTTGTGATGGTATATAAAATACTACTGTTCATGTTTGGCTATATAAATTCGGAAAAATAGGACTGCTGTATCTGGGCGTGTCTATAGCGATAGTATTTGCCTATTACAAATCTTTATTTTTCGACCTACCGTTCCATCGAGTTTCTGCAAAATAATTTACCTGTTTCAGGCAAGATTCCACCTGGGCTGTGGTTAGGACTCGTCATTAATTAAACCTGCAGGAACAGTTAACCATCAATGTCCAAAACTGTGTAGCAATTGAGCAATTGTACTGGTTATATCTGTCTGATATTATGTTAGTATGTGTACTTTTGCATAACAATACACTAAAAAAAATTTTAGCTCATAGAAGTGAAGCATTGTTGAGATATTAAGATATTAACTTGCCCACAAAAATATACAAAATTATGTGGCCAGTGATGTCATCGATGACGCGTTTTTTGATGTTACCGTGGAAACGCATTTTATGTTTTTCTGTTGTGATCTCTAACTGTGTCTGTAGAGGCTCTAGCAGTGATTGTAGAAGCTAAGCATGCCAAAGAAAAGCAAGAGAAGATTACAAGCAAGTGCAGCTCGAGCTGTAGGAGTTCAAAAACAGAGAAGATTATCCGCAATTGGTGGTGCTACCTCAACTCTCTCGCAGTCGCAGTCGCAGTCACAAGCTCGCAGTCACAAGCAGATGGAACTGTGCCTACACCTCCCAGTCTTCCCCCTGTTTCTCCAGTTTCTGAAGAATCTGGAGATGATACAGAGCCTGATGATACAGAGCCTGAATCTAGTGACAACGAAGAGCCAGAGCCAGATGTGCGAAGAAGATTTTTGTCGATGGTGACGCTTGACAACGATGAAAAAAAGTCTAAAATATTATCAGGGGATATTTGTGTCGAATGGCTAGTGTATGGAGCTCAGCTTTTGTCATACATCACCGGCCACTGTACACACAAACTGTTAGGGAGCGTACACAGGGAGCGTACACACACACAGAGTCAGTCTAGTGTGCATCAAGGACAGCCATGCATTCTCTGTGAGAGCTGTCTAATTAGCCTTCCAAGAGTATGAGCCTTCTTTGGATATCCAGCCTGACAGTTGTGTATGTAGGAGCTGTCGGAATGATGTGAGTTTTATCGGTAAGAGTCCTAGATGTCCTAGATGGGGAAAAAAAGTGAAGCTATAACGTCAGCACAGTGCTGTGTGAGTGATTGCAGGGATTGCAGGGATTGCAGTGAAACTGAATGCCGTTTCACTAAAATGATAGATGATTCAACAGTAAGCAATGTGTAACTAGACTTAATTGTAGGAATACCAATACCGTATAGCGCGAAATTTTCGAGGCACTTATATTTCGTGGATTGGCCTCTAAAAACCATTTCGTTGCACGCGGAATGACTGCTTACGGAATGACTGCTTACCGGAAGCCACGCCTTTAAATCTTTGCATGATAGCAGGTAATTCTAATTAAAGAACACTTTTTGTGGACTTAATTTTTGTGTAGAATTATAACCCACGAAATCTGCGAAAATTAAGCCCCTCGAAAATTTCGCGCTATACGGTATGCCATTATCATTATGGCATAGTATATCGGCACAAAAATCCTTCGCTTATTTTAGATTCAACTAAAAGCCGATTCATTCCTGAAGTTGGTACGATTCAAGATTTTCTCACAGCAAATACCGAAAGCAAATACCGAATTAAGTGATAAGCTTTCCCCTTCAGACAGAGTGTGCTTTACAGAGTGTGCTTTACGTGTTATAAGTCACACTTAATTGGCTCAGTTTAAAGTATTGACGAGGACCTCATTTTACTCTGAATTACCATTGCTATCTACCAATAAAACAATAAAACATTTGAAAAAGCAGTTGCCCATGTATCAACTGTAGTTGCAATTCATGTAGGAGATTAAGTCCTGATTATGAACTTAGTCTAGCCGATGCCCGATTATGTGACATGATTTATAGAATAATTTTTGTATAATGTGATGCTGTATATTGACAAAATTAATACTTTCATAACTACAACTGGGAACAAAATAGAGATTACAAAATAGAGATTACAAAATAGAGATTACAGTGAAGGGCAGCTCTTCTTCTATCTCCTAACAAAATGTTATAGTCAAATTTTATTGGGAAACGCGATTTTGAACACTGAGTAAACCATTATTGTGGGACAACCAGATTTGTTATGCTAGCTCAACTGAACTTAGTACCATCCTGTTTCTTTGAAAGTTACTAGCGCTAAGGCATATCGAATAATAAGCCTATTTTTTATAACACAGACAAAAAACTGACATTTTGTTGCTTGCAAACAAATGATGTGTCGGGGAAACTTTAAATTTTGGGACGGGACGTCGGAGAAACTTTTCACGGGAACATTTTGGGACGAAAAATTAGTTTGGTGATGGGAAAATGGGACGCAGTGATGGGATTTTGTCGGCAAAAGGGCCTTTTTTCGGTCGCTGGTAAATAGTCGGCAGGGTCCAGAAAGGGACGGGACGGGGTCACATTTGGGTTTTATGGTCGCCGTCGCCGTCGCCTGGCCCTTAACCCTAACCCTAACTCTAAAGCACTGTGTGTGTGTGTGTACCACCCCCCCTAAAGCACTGTGTGTGTGTGTGTGTGTGTGTGTGTTACATGTACATTATGTCACATTGCAGTTTGGCGTCCGTGTTGTTATCGACTCAACTGGTATGTCGACTCAACTGGTATTGGCTGCCAAACAGACGTAAGACCACACTTGGCTGTCGCACCAGAACTCGTGCGTGGAAGCTGCCTGCCAAACAGACCTAAGACCTAAGACCACACTTGGCTGTCACACCAGAACTCGTGCCCACATAATTTTTATGTGGAAGCTGCTGACAGGGCTGTCACGACACAAACTCTCCTGGGATCATCGTATATTATGCTTATAAAGTCACATTGTAGTTTGATGAAGAAGACGTCACTCACAGTGACTTGGCCAACAGGGAGGACGTCACTGACAGTGACACGAAGGACACGGAACAAGACGTCACTCACAGTGACTTGGCTGCTCGAGACAACAGGGAGGACGTCACTGACAGAGACTTGGCTGACAGTTACTTGGACGATGGTGACTTGGCACGCTTGACTGTCAGTGATGTCTTGTCAGTGATGTCTACACTTCGTCCGAAGAGTCGGATGAATTTATGTGTTATAAAGATAGCATAAAGATAGCATACAATCATAAATGTACAATAATTAACACATAAATACATACGGACATGGAGGTGGACTCTCCACTAGTACATGTAATCCACATATCTGACGAAAAAACGAAGGAGGAGGCCCAAGAAGAACCCTCACTCTCGACTTCTGTGGAGGATGAGGAACAAGTTAGTTGCCACTATCATTGCATTATACTAAGAGAGGAGGCAGGATCAAGAGACCTCCTGTGAAGACGACAACGTCAAGAAGTGGTGCCCGTTGCCTGGTAGCTTGTCAAAGCCACAAGTAAAGATATCCCAACACATCAAAGTCATGCACCCTAACCTGTCCCCAAGGGGCCCTACTTGGGGCCCTAACCAAGTAAAGGAGCCGGGACAGTCGTCGATGGAGCAAGGAACGGACTAGCCAGAGCCAGACAAGGATATCAATCCGACAGGTACCGTTAATTTTGTGGTAACAAAGACATTGACGATTGATTTTGTATTTAGGCAAAACTACACAGCTACCTAAATACGACGTCAACAAAGAACCTACCCTTGTACAATTCCAGCAATGGTTACAAACCGTTGACGGGAGAAACAAGGCTCAGACGACAGCGCTGCAGGAAGCACGAGATGTCAGCAAGTACCTGCATTCTCCCATTGACTGGGAACGTCCTATGTCGAGACACTCAAGAAGTGTAACATAAAGGCTTCGGGAATCATACAGAAGCTCGACTACTTTCTACCGCATATGTCTGGTCAAGGTCGAGTCCAAGCAATTCAGGGAGGCCGAACGAACATCTGAAGTTCTTCGAAACTGGACATCAGTCTTAAGGAAAGACAACCTAATGGAGACCCAATCATTACTCACGCAACTGATGCTGTGTTGCTGTGTGGGACTTTTTTAACACCCAAGTGAGTACTGCCCGTCAAGAGGGTCTTCTTTTCCCTGCGAATTTAGATTCGATTCAAAATTCGGTCAGCTGGCATCATGACCACATCATGACCAGCTCGTGCCAGCGTCCGTCCGGGGGCAGTTATACCGTACCCTTGCGAAAATACGCCCAGGGGACTGGGCGTTTAATATACGCCCACCCGCGGCCTCAAATCGAGGTTTACACTTTGCTCTATGCCAATTACTTCTTTATTAATTTATTGTATTTTCATTTTAAGGTTATGGTATACTAATTACGGTATACTAATTACTCATGAATAATTCATAAGATATTTATTTTCTTTATTTCTCACCACAACATTATTTTTGTAACTTGCAATGATTATCAATGAAAAGAGAACATGAAACAATGCTAGCTATTATTATAGCTAAAAGTATCTATGTCTTGTAACCAGTATTCGATGCCTAAAGACTTACTGGAGGGCGACTCGAAAAGATCTTGTTCATAGAGACCTTACAGCAAAAAATATATCCCTCTACAGTCGCCATACAAAAACAGCTAGAAATGGCCGTAACTTTGTTTCAACTTACGCCCCGCCCTGCCCCTTTATTCGTATAATAAGAAACAGCAGACTATACGGTAAGGAGGGGTTTCCTCGTTCTTAGAATTGACGCCAAGTGACCATTGCCAGATGAGAGCCATTTTACACTGAACTTGCATTGAACACCCACGCAAATATGAGCGTGGGTGGAACAGTATACCGCAACCTTACACAGTATGAAAACAACAATGTTATACTAATGCAATGCATGAAAGCATGACAAGAGAATGAACAGGACTCTGATTCTATTCGTTGATGTTAGATGTAGCATGATGTTAGATGTAGCAGAAACTTCTCAAAGGATGGTAGGTCATACTCCTACAGAGCAGCTATCAGGTACTTTGTTTCAGAAAACCAAGGCAAGGTAACCTTCAAAATTAGCCTGTGTGATAACTTTTTGGACTTGTGTTTTCCTTTCTCAGCATATAGGACCATCGGCAAACAGATCCATACAGAAAAAGTTATAATGTCTGATCTTGGTCCAGCAAGGAGTACTAGCTACTACCTAAAACTCACTAAAATTAATAGTGAACATGTGGCATTCAGCTACTGCGCATGCTCAACTTCTTATTCTTATAATCGAGTGAAAATACCCTCGTGCAAGAACTTCGAAGCAAAAGAGGGGATGGGCGTTTCAAGCAGGAGAATCCACTTCTGGACAAGTGTGGGTTCTGGACAAGTGTGGGTGGTGAGGGTCTCGGCCAACCTCATCCTGACCCCACAAATGATGAGCAACATGACAGATTACCTGAACGTGCCGCCAACACAAAGGTTCTTCATTAAATATGGCGGCAAAGAACTTGACCACTTGGCCGACAGACTAGAGGAGAGGTTCCAGTTTGAGTTTTTGGCATCCACAAAATATAGAAAACTGGTGGCAACACACGTCACGTCACGAAAGACCCTTGACACAGAGAAGAGGAGACTTGTGGATGTCTCACAGTTTAGCTACGGAGGAAACACTACAACAGAACCATCCACCATCCACACGGCGTATGATCTTATCAACGGGTCCCGTTTATTAAAACCGAAACAAGAGCCGTAGAAAAATACTTTGTGGTCACAATTCAATTCAGAAGGGGAAATGTATTAAAATGGATCAGGCTAACACATTTATCACAGACAACCCTGAAGTGAACAGAAGTGCCCAACAAATACGTGATAAGGTCAAAAACCTGTGCAAATACTACCAATAAGATCGCCAATGGAACTGTTTAACTGATATCCAATTATGATAATTTTCTATTTAACTGATGATGTTATAATTATGTGACTTAGGTTTCATGTTGTGTTCACTTTATGATTTATGTGTGATTTATCATGCTTGTTAATTATGATTGCTTGTTAATTATGATTGATCTTTACCTAACCCTGACACCAACCCTATTTAGTCATCTCATCAATGGTTCTTCCTTTGATTAGTGATCAAAGGAACCTGTATAGTAAACAGGTTCATTGGTCTGTCCGCTAGAATGTGACAGTAAGCACACAACAACACAAGTAACGCACAGTCCTGCGTGGCGAATCTGGAACCATCTCTCGCTCCTCCTGCCATTGACAATATGTCTTACTACCCTAACCCTAACCCTGGGGGCTGGAAATTTCCCGGGAATTTTGGAGGTCCTTGGAGATCCTGGGACTAAAGTCGCGGTTTTTCCGGGCCGGGGACATTTGGGACTTCACGGGACAATCCGAGAGACGGGACAATCCGAGAGGGACCTGAAGGGGGACACGGAAGAACTAGAAAGGACAAAGTCACGATGAAAAGGGAAAGGGACCTATTTCCCCTGTAATGGCGGACTACGAGAAATGGCGGACTACGAGAAGTTGTATCACGAGGTTAGGGAGGATATTATAGGTACTCTAAAGGTGTGTCACCTAGAAGGTGTCAAGATGGAGGTGCGGGACAGGTTGTCAACGATCAACGACAACATGAGTTGGCGAACGGTTCAGGTTTGTCTCAAATAGCGTCAATTACGTTCGATTCCATAGGGTGCATGTGATTGCATCAACACTCCAATTGCATCAACACTCCAACTTGTGGAGGCTGAGGTTTGTCGACTGGACGGAAACAGGCATAGCCACCCCTGAACCCAGTAGGCACTTCAAGAGCGAAATGATCGCTCGCTACTTCCAACACGACGCCAGGTCTGTGCGAATAGTTTCTCCTGGATCACCCAATCCAAAAAACATGACAATAAAATTGTAGTATAATTTATCAACGTGTATCACATGACAATAGAACAAACATACCAGTGTCTAGTGTCATTGTTTACGCTTCTTTTTCTTGAGGGGGGGGGGGCATTTCGCCAGTCACTGACACAAAATAATATCGAAAAAACAAAGAAAAGGATTCGAAACCCTGACCCTATATGTGCTGCCATTGTGTTGCGTTAGTTTTAGTTAAGTGTTTGTGTTTAGTGTTTGTGAGTGTTGTGTTGAAATGAGATACAAACCTCAAAATGAGAAAGTGTCCCTACTAAAGTTACCCTTACCCTTAACCCTTTAACCCACGATCGTGGCCCGAAATACTGACTTTTTTTGCGAAATTCAGGAAGTAGCTCGAACTACGCACATCCCTGTATAGAGGAAGAGCTGTAGAATCACGTGCAATTTAGTCTAGAAATTTCCAAGCCACGTTGCTATGTTAAAATTTCATTAGCATCTTACCGCACGAAGTTTATAGCCAGGTTGTTTACTTGTGCCGATGTGCGTGCCGATGTGCTTGAACAGCTTGAGGACAGCAATGGTGATGTCTCTTCTGGTGATGACAGTACCGAGAGGGGATAGTAGGATACCTCCCAAAGGCTATCAGTCTGCGCCTGGGACTGAGGACATGCATATGACATGGACCTAGACGCTAGCGCTACGGTGAAAGACCAGGAGAGGGCTCACTGTGTGACTCTGGCAAGTAGTATTTGCTAGAATATCAGTAGTGTAAGTATAATAATAATATAACTAAAATAGAATAATAGAATTAGCAGTAATGAACAGTCTTTATGTGAGCTTGTAAATTTCATAGATCGTTCACCGATATAGTAATACATGTACGTATTGTACTTCAAATTGATGTATCTTAGCACTGTGATGTGAAAATCAGCCTTTATACCATATGATAGGCTGATCCATAAAAAATCTCACCAAATGATAAAAACGGGTGAGCGTAATAACCGTGGTTGTTATGGCAACACATGTTGCACCATTTTATTTCCTTGTTGTATGGGCATTCTGGTATATGGTTGCTAGGCATTTTATTGCTCTGGAAACCCGATAGAGAATTTACAGACATTTCACTTCACTGTTAATTAAGAATCCGACGGTTAAAGGGTTAACTATGTATGTACCCACACTATTAACCCTGAGGTGTCTGCGTTAAACAAAAGGGTCTAACAGGGAACCAAGGACTCCAAGGATTCTTGGAGCTAGCAGAGCAGCTGATTGGTAGTTACCGTGAGGACTTCAGATACCACTCTCACTCGAGTGTGTCGTGTGCAATGTACGCCGAAACTGTTCCATCACGAGCTCAGTGCCATATTGAGACATTATTGTACCTGTGGAACTTAGTTTCAGAATTTTACCAGGTATATGGTTTATGATTTGTCATCTTTACATCTTTACATTGCGTTTCATTCCAGTACTTTCCCTATAGACACTGATTACATTTTTATGCTTTAAGATCTGGTAATCCAACTCCTCCTACAACCTACGGATACATAATTATATCCAAGGTGAACTACAGATGGATAGAAAAGAGTAATGGTAAGCCCAGGCAGCAGGTACCAAATCGACCCTACACAGATAATATTATGCTTACTCGAAGCCGTAAAAATTAATGTAGTATCAAGAATAGGTAATAGGATGAACAATACTAAATTCTGCTCCAATAGTCAGACAATTAGGGCAGAGTATTTTTTTATGAGCGCATTTATAGCGCATGCCTGGCATAATACTGGTTTACACACTTTCATATGTATCTCCATATGTAAATCCTAGATGGCATAATTTCATCTTCACTGTCTGTACTGAGCTCTAGATCAGTTTGTGCTCAAGATCAGTTTGTGCTTTATATAGGTTGTTATCAACATAGGTTGTTATCAACTAGTTGGCTTCAATTGTAATAGGCTAACTTTATAAGATGACATACCAGCTGCCTACCTTGTCTTAGAATTGTCTTAGAAGCACTGTAGTGTGAACATCTATAACATCGGTGTTTGAAAAGTGTCATTTAATAGCATCTTATGAAAAACATCAACTGTTGTAGTGTATATGCCCTTCCACTGCATCCGGTTTGAAGTGCTGTTTTGTTGTTTGAGAGATCTCAGCCTTTTGAAATCTTTTATTGATGCAAATTCTTTAAACATGGAACATCTGATATGTTGGGCCGCCAGTCTGATATGTTGGGCTTTGTGGGCAGCTGTTCGTCAGTCTGATATGTTGGGCCGTCAGTCTAATATGTTTGGTTTTACATGTGGGCACTTGCCCCTATGTTGGGCTTTGTGGGCACCTGTCTGTCAGTCTGATATGTTGGGGCACTTGTCCGTCAGTACAGTGTGTGACAAGGCTTCATAATTAATTATGCATGCAGATTAACATACATGTCTCATCACTTCAGATTCTCTTTTAGACCACACAATGGGATGAAAATCAAAAGTAACCAAGATTCAAGTCGAGTTTAGTTGGCTCTGTTGCACCTGAATCAACTTTGGACACATTTTGATTCACCTGGATGCTCAGTCATGTCTTTGGGATTTGGTTCACCTGGGTCATCAGTCACGTCTTTGGGAACATTTGGCTCACCTCCAGACTCAGTTGCGTGTTCGGACACATTGGTGTTCGGACACATTGATACAACAGCTTATCAATACGATTGCGATGTGATTGATGACTTCACTCTTGTAAACGGGGAAAAACTGAAATGATACATCATTCTGTGTCACATCACAGGGGCGTGGTAATTACAGGGGCGTGGTAATTGAGCTTAAACGTAAACGTAGCCAAATCACCCCAAATGTCATAAAAAGCACTGTAGAAGATGGGCCGCTCTAGCAAAGAAGAGGCTAGCCTAGCCTAACTGTAAGCTAGTACAGATGAAAAGTACATTGTAGTACATGCTGCTCAAAAATCAGACCTTAACTAATATAAAATCGAAAGTTGTATTCCTAACATATTTGCCACCAAAAAACAACAAAATGCAGTATTTCTCAGAACTTACTAGTGGCCCAGACTTCCGTTGAAGCTCAAAAGATGAGCTCAGGTACATGCACAACAAATTTCAGATCTTAACTCAAACAAATAAGCTACTTCTATTTCTAACATATTTTTGGAAGTATTTTTGGAAGTACACATCCCATTTTATACTGATGATGTCATGTGATGTAACAGGTGATGTAACAGGTGGTGGTCCAATGAAAGCGCCAATAGTTGAACTTTCAGTACCTGCACTCAAATAGATTATGCCACAAAATGTAAAAAATGTGTACCAAAAAAAAAATCTACTCTCTTTGGTTTTGCACTGTAGGTATCACAAAACCAAGGAACTTGCCAAGAACTTTTTAGGATACACATTTTTGCTCCGTGTGACCAACACCAACTGTGTATTTGCAGGTAGACATCACATGCAGGTGTAGACATCACATGACCTTGGATGTAGCAAATAACAACAAGATGATTAAATCAATGAATATCATTGCATACATCAGCAAAAAAGTAGCAAAACGGAGCAAAATCACCATTTTTGACAAGAAGGGTCGCTAGCAAAGAAGAGCTCCTGTAAGTTAGTGCAAATGAATTTTTACACTATTGTAGTACATCCTTCTCAAAAATCAGATTTTAACTAGCATAAAATCGAAAGTAAGTTGTATTCCTAACATAATTATTTGCCACCAAAAAACAACAAAATGCAGTATTTCTCAGAACTTACTAGTAGCCCAGACTTCCGTTGAAGCTCAAAAGATAAAAGATGAGCAATATACTCAGGTACATGCACAACAAATTTATATTTTCGGAGGTACGGAGGTACACATCTTCAGACAGCCATTTCATAGTGATGATGTCATATGATGTAACAGGTGGTGGTCCAATGGAAGCGCCAATAATTGAACTTTCAGTACCTGCACTCAAATAGATCATATCACTTTTACTTCAGAAGATATGCCAAATATAAAAAAAATCTACTCTCTTTGGTTGTTGCACTGTATGTCCTAACTTCATAAATAAAAAACTTTATGGATCAAACTTTATGGATCATGGATCATGGACATACCGTATTTTTCGTGGGGCAAAATATTCGTGGTTTTCGTGGTTGGAGGTAATATTTGGTATTTTACCCACGAATGAAGCCTGCAGTACAAGCTCCAAACCACGAAAATGTTATCCACGAAATGTCTCAATTGCTGAACCACGAATGTCCACGAATGTCCCCCGAAAATTACCACAATTGAGGATTCAGCAGTTTGGTGTTATGGTGTGCATGGTGTTATGGTGCACTTCTTATAAGTAATCTACATCTTAATGACATGATGCAAAGCTATTAGTAACTTATTATTGGTCTAGTTGGACATTTTCGAATGTTCCAAAATATATGGTGAAGTGAAGGACCCTTCCCCGTTTTAATATAAAACAGAATAAATAACAATTTTCTTTTTAAAAATCATGAACCCTACCTTAGTAATATCTCGCAATGCACTTTTGGCACTCTTTAATTGGCCTATCGTACTAATTCTGTATTCAATGTGTCCAACTCTTCATAACACTTTGTCATCTCATCATACTTCTAATAGGTAGGGTATCGTATACCTGCTCTTCGGTATACCTGCTCTTCGAAGAGCAGAACCAATTGTCTCGACAAATCGATTGTCAGGTCTGCCGCCTCTTCCCTTTAGGTTAGAATCAATAGGTTTACCGATTGTTGTTTTTGTAGTTATAGCGATGTTATAGCGATGTAGTGTTCCAACAATTAGTGTTCAATTGAGGAATACCATTTAAATTCCATGAAGCCAAATTACCAGCACTCATAGACGAAATCAACTGTTCTTCAGTGAGTCCCTTGGGCTATGTATCATCAGTTTCTGTACGCATGCGCATCATGCGCATCATAATTATTGTATAGTAATATTATTATAACGAAGTACATCAGGTATAGGTACAAGCATGCGAAGACTTCTAGACTTCTATAATTATATACCTTTATTTCTGATGCGTTAGCTTTTCTGATGCGTGGCTCCCATACTCGCCTACGTTCTTAACGTAGAGGGAATCCAGTTAACTTGGGCAGCCCTTTCACTGAAGGTCTCAATACGAGATAAATATCAAACAGACGCTTAAATGAGAGACTTGGATGGCGCTTTGATAATTCTACACAGAGAAGATGTTGGGCGTCTGGTCCATTTCCAAACTCTTGAAATTAATTCACCATAGGTTGGAAGTGAGCCTGCAAGTCACATATATAAGTCACGATATATAGTCATTCGGAAGTTGACACCCACAACAACGTTACCTTGAATGGTTAGAGACCTTGAATGGTTAGAGGGCTGTTGGACATACTTTTATAGACCCAAGAAGGATTACTACAAATAATAATCAATAACCTGTGTAAAGTGATGTTAATACAGACTCCTTCGTAATTTTAAAGAATGAAAATAGTAGATAGATCTAATGCATTAGCCGGTGGTTACAAGTGACAGTATCCCTTTTAATTATCTTTTCATGCATTAAAATTGTAGTGAGGGAAAAAAGTCACTGCTGCTTTCATTTTTCTGCTGCTTTAACTTTAAAGAGTATACTTTGTTAAAGAGTATCCATCTAAACTACTTACTTGCACTGTACAATTGCAGCTCAAAATTTCTTTACCTTTTGCACTTTGATTTCATTGGTCTAGGTTAATTGACTGCAAGCGCATAGTAGCTCCTGTTGGCAAGCAGAGAAAAGGTTGGCTACCTATTTTATTTTAGTTGCTTACTGCTTACTCAAAACACCATTTTGTGGAAACCGTTATCCATACATCGATAATAGACTTGACAGCAGTCGTGTATCATGTTTAACGATTGCCAGAGTGTAGTAGAAAATCGCTGAAATAATAAATTAATAACCGCACATACAGGAACCGCACATACAGTTTTTGAAACAAGAATTTCTCAGAAATATTCTAGAAACGTGATATTCTAGAAATGATTGGGGAGACTACATCGATTTAGATGATGATGCAACGGTATGATGCAACGGTATAACGTAATTGTGTATCCCCCTGAGTGTTAAAACACTGTCTACGTTCAATTTTATTTTGGTTCGAGGGAATTCGACCAATGTCATGAGGGCATCTAAATTTTTTCAGCTTACTTTCAATGTCTGACAATACTCTAGCCGACAGATATTCCAACTCTACCCATACTTTAAAAACATGTTTTCCAGGTTATGCATGGGATCAATAACGGTAAACTTAATTGGGTCAAAGTAAGGTAGGGCCAGTATTATTGAGATCGCACACCTTCCATTTGTTGAATAGATGTCTCCTTGAGAATCTCTTTGCAATGAGCCCGGTGGTCTTCATTCGTCCTTAGTTTCCATTGATCTCTACTAAATCCTGAGTAGTCATGTTGATTGAATTCTTTTAAACATTTGTTATAAGCTAACTTCGCAAAATGTCCCAAGGAATCCACATACTTTCCTACTAGCAGGTATATCACAGCTGACGCAAGTTAATGCCATGCGAACATTGACATGTGTAGTGGTGTTCCCCCTCTGAATAGGAATAAGTAATCCTTTCCAGAAGGCTTTTAGCTCATCAACTAGAGGGGAAAGGTAAGAGTTAATAGTGAGAGAAGATTTTTTCGGTCCTGGCATTATTCCAACGAGAAGTACATTTTCCTGTTTATATCTCTCAGTCCGAGGAAGGTTTTGTATTGTGAGATAAATCCCACCACAAGAAAAGAATATGTAGTGTGCTTAAAAGGTTGAAACCAGTCTACGTTTATTGACAATAAGTATGAATAAGGATGATCTAGATATCCGCTTGATTCAAAAGACTTCCATATATTTATATCTGATGTGAACAGTTCCAATACCGGCATTGTTCAATAAAATTATCTCTGTTCATTAACTTTGTGATACCTCGTTTTATAGATCTGTATGGGTACACTTTTGTGGAACAAGACGATAGCCTTTTTTGACATACTGTTTTTTTAGTAATAAATAGCCACATTGAGAACGTTGGCGCTGATGAGGGTGATCTGGTAAAGCTACATGCCGGCACTTCTTGGATTCTTTAAAGCCATTTGCCAATATATCAATGCAATCATATATGGAATGACAATTCGGACATACCACATACTCAGTACACCAATTTTGAGTATCAAATCCCAACAGCTTGTGAATTTTTTCATGTGTGATTGGTACAGCACTTTCTAGTTCGATAATACTGGTGTCATTGAATGCTTGACCCACAGCACGGAGAAAGAATTTGATAAATCGAATTAAGCTTGTCACTGCTGCACTGGATATTTTAAAGGCACTTTGCCACAAAATTAGAAATATCAAAAGGAACTGTAATGGTGCTTGAAGAGACTGAGTGCTTGAAGAGACTGAGACATAGACATAGTGTTGTGTGTAGTTGTGGTACCCTCTTCGGGTACTTCGAGTTCGTCGACCACATTTCATCCTAAGAAACAATTATATGCGTGAATAACATTTAATTTATAGGATCATGCCTGCAGTCTTTATTATGTACATTCACATGCAGCATGATAATATATACCTCTTCAAGTGTGTCGTGTATTTGATCGCCATCATCACCGTAAAAATCACTGTCAATATCACCTATCTGTCAATATCACCTATTCCTTGAGCGCCTCATCTCGCCCTACAATTATGCATGTACTGTTTAAGTTGCTAATACTTAAAATCATGTAAGCTACCTGACATCTGTGATGCACCAGCATTTGTCTGTGAAAAGTCAACCTGAGTCTGAGTTTCATTGTCAGAGCTCTCTGTAGACGAGGAACATGATGCTTCAGCAATCAACAAGCTGATAATAGGTTGATTTGGACACATTTTGACTGCAGTGAGTACAGTACTTGTAACTGTATACTCTCTTCCTTTTGGCTTTTGGGAGGTGGAGGGCAGTCTGGAGCACTTGGACAACCTAGAGCTATAGGTCTATTCTCTTGTTCATTAGACATGACTTACACTTATAAGCTAAGATAGAAATGATATCATTCACATGTGACAAATTGCATGCAGCCTAACGGTTCAGTAATGACTTCCCGACGGACACCGTTCAATGACTGCGGTTCCTGAAACGGCTGACACGGGGACCGTCTGTTGGTGAGGCCCCGTCTATGCACCGTCTCTGCCACTAGCCACGGTAAGTCAGATTTCCTGTGATGCAGGCCCACTTTCCTGTGCTCATCGGAGTAAACAAGCTAATGAAATTTTAACATAGCAACGTGGCTTGGAAATTTCTAGACTAAATTGCACGTGATTCTGCACAGCTCTTCCTCTATACAGGGATGTGCGTAGTTCGACACTTATTGCGGGCCACGATCGTGGCCCGTGGCGATCATGATATAAGAATGATGTAGAGCACAAAAATCTAAAAAAAGTTCAGAGGAAAAAAAATGGTACATAACCACACCCACACATAACCACACCCACTTAATCACACCCACTTTTCAACACCCACTTTTCAATTAAACTAAGTGACCTTAAACTAAGTGACCAGCTTGAAACGTGTGCTGCGTGGGAACATAACCACACAACCACACCCACTTTTCAATTAAACTACATGACCTTAACCCTTATTAAAAAAACAAAATACAGAATAAATACATATTTTTCTTTAAAAATACATATCTCATGAACAATGCATTGAAATCACTTGCAACTATTTCCTACAGGTGGCCCAGATCCTGGGGGTACCATGACATCATCATCGTTACCTAGCAACTGACCACCCCCCACTAATTAACGATTTTTTTACATAATTGTGAATTATGAACATAAAGAATATTGTATGAAGGCATGAAGTAACTAAAAACACTAAGTAAGTGTTCTCAATGTTCTCACGGTGACATGGTTCAATCAGGATCAGCAGAAACTTCTCTGCGAGGTCGTATCGGCAGACACTCTTTTCCCGGGAAATGTTTTCTTCACCTACACACAGGTTTACAAGTTCAATGGTGGCTCATGATGTCCACTTGTGTACTAACTAGACTAAGCATACCATACTGAAGCTATCCAGACTACATATGATACTCCATAGTTACTTACAAGGTCCAGGACTTTGGTTCATGCTCAGGAGCTTCTTCCTCCGGCTCTTCAGGCTCTATGTTTATAGCTTGACCTCTAAAAAGTAGTTTCCTCCCTTGGTATGATCCCAGTCACTGTCCTCTTACTCAACAAGGCCATAAGCATCGTTATTCTCACTGTCTAGCTGCCCTAGAACCTAGCTGCCCTAGAACCTCGCTGAGGTTGTACTACGAAGATCTTGTAGCCATTATCAAACGGTCACTTTTCTTTCGACAGTACTGCACAAAGCGACCTCGAGGCAAGATATTAAAGATACCATGTGAAAGTGCAGCCCAATGCACATGTGCTGGTACCTACAGAGTGCGCATAGCTCCAACACAGCGCCCACAACGATTTTTTGAAAATTATCACTACCGCTGCCGTCATATGATGGCTAAAGCCGGAAAGGGTTAAACTAAGTGACCAGCTTGAAACGTGTGCTGCATGGGAACTGCCATTGACAGTGTGTTTGACTGGCCCTAACTCGATCTAGAGGGACTTTGAAAATTTTCCGGGAGGTCCTGGGACGAAAGTCACGGGCCGGAGGACGGGACATGGAAAGGGACACTGTGTGGGACGGGACAAAGTCATGGTTTCTGGGAGCATTGTCCCGGGACTTTAGGAAGTCACATTCTGTCATCACATCTAAACAACATCATTGTTACCTACAGAGTCCTCCCTCGAGTGTAGACAGTCATCACACTAAACAATCATCCCTCGAGTGTAATCATCCCTCAAGACACATTCACTCAAACAAAAACAATCATTATTACATTCAGCATGCCACACCCAGACCACTCCCTCGAGTGTAGACCTGAATCAGCCTATTTCATCGATTGCAAACCAGTCAATTCAGGTGGACCCTATACAACATGATCGATCACATTCAGGAGGACCCCGTACGCTGATCATCAGAAGCCGGAGGTAAGTCAATCATCACACTATTTCATCACACTATTTGGAGATGTCCACACACATCTCATGGGCCATACTCATCAAATGTTTCTTAAACCGCGGGGTAGCCTCATCTGGTTGGGCAGGTGGTCGTGCTCGGGTGCCCCACCTTCCTGTTTGATGTGCTTAGCTTGTTGGCTTAGCCTGGCATCCAGACACGGGTTGTGGTGTCTCCTCTTCAGTGGCTGGTTGTGGAATAATATTAAACACTAACCTTGTCTTCGTGTCGATGGAGATGTTGACTTCA